>NC_138372.1:4368826-4395225 GCF_054177405.1 Leptonychotes weddellii
CCCTATCCAGCTGAATTCCTGAGAGGAGATGAAATCCAGGTCTCCTACTCCTCCGCCATCTTGCTCCGCCCCCCGAGCAAAGAGATTTTTAAGAATGGAGTTTACTTTTCCTGGTTATAGACTAACATGTGCTTATTATAGAAAATTCCAAAAGTTACAGAAAAATAGAAAGGAGAAAGAAAAGACATGGTGGTATTTTAGCAGAGTGTACTATTGGTTTTAGAAATTCTATTGAATGGAAGGTGGCAGGCTTTATTACTTTTATTGTTAATCTGATGGGCAAAACAACAAAGCCCTTTACTCCTTTCAGAATTACCCTGCGACCCAGGCATAGGAAATTAGTGATTATAAGGAAAATGATATAGAAGCTCACCCATCCCTAAAGGCAAGCTTAGGAATATAGTTGAGGGGGATGAGATGGTGACCTCCTCCAAAGCGCTGAGCTGGGTGAGGCATCCCCTGGGTGGTCACCAGTGCTGGGCACTCGCTGTGACTGAGCTTCCATCACCTGTCACAGAGGGCTGTCTGCACCTGACATGCCTGAGCTCACCTACACCGCTGAGGGCAGGAGTCTGTCCCCATCTGAGTCACAAGACTTTCCTTCATCTCCCACACACACATTCTGTGATTTCTCCTTTAACCTTGAAATCAAACAAACACTGTATAATTTTTAGGTTTTTTTTTTTTTTTTTTGGTTGGAGGACTTATTTATTTACAGCCGGTCCCCAGCTTCCAGTGGTTTGACTTCTAAGGATTCGACTTAACGATGGTACGAAAGTGATACACATTCAGTAGATACCGTACTTTGAAGTTTGAAATTTTTTTTCTTCTTTTTTTAACTTTTTATGTACTTTTTAAAATTCTAAGTAGGCTCCATGCCCAACGCAGGGCTCGAACTCATGACCCTGAGATTAACAGTCATATGCTCTACTGACTGAGCCAGCCAGGTACCCCTTTTCCTTTTTAATTTTTATTTACAATATATATTTTTTTAAGTTTGAATTTTGATCTCTTCCTGGGCTAGCGATACGCCTCACGATCCTCTCTCGTCATGCTTCTGGGTGGCGGCAGCGAGCCCGAGGTCACAAGGGTGAGGGACCCATACGCTGGCAGTGACCGCTTGTCACTTTCAGCTCAGCAGTAAGTTACACGGGATAGTCAACGCTGTTATGGAATAGGCTGCATGTTAGGTGATTTTGCCCAACTGTAGGCTGATGTAGGTGTTTGGAGCACCTTTAAGGGAGGCGAGGCTAAGCCCTGATGTTCAGTAGGTTAGGTGTATTAAATGCATTTTCAACTTACAGTATTTTCAAAGTATGATGGGTTTATTAGGCTGTAACCCTGTTGTAAGTCAAGGAAGATCTGTACTTTGGTTTATACCCTTTTTACTTCCAGGAAGGATTTGTGATGGCTGATAATAAAATTTGCTCTTCCAACAAGGCTGCCAGATAGAAGGAAAAAATTAAAAAATCCCATATTCATAACATTATTGTAATAGGCTTCACATTTAGCTACAAGTGCTTGGAAGTCAGGGGCAGGAGGGAAAGCTGCTGTTGGGCTGCCTGATTATTTGTTCGGAAGGAAAAGACCAACTCCGAGACGAGGACCACTCTGTCACTGAATCCTTCAGGGAGCTGATCACAGGGGATCTTACTCGAGGGACATGACTCAGGGAAAGGCCCACGCTGTCCCAGTGGGTTAGAGCCCCTGTGCTTAGAGCAGGCGACAGCAGGTAACAGGCTTAGACACGTTGGGCACTTCCGCACTTACTCCAATCCTGAGACCTAACGGAAGAGGACTCGAGAAGTGAGGGTCCAGACGGGGACCCCTGAGTGGCCATGGCGAGTGCTGGCTGAGCTGATGCAGCATCCTGTCTAGTTGGGGAGACAGAACATCACTCCTGGGTCCTTCCTTTGCCTCCAGCCCCCCAAGGGTATTCCCACTTCCCATTGGAAATAGTTCAAACTGCTTAGGACTCCTTTCATGGTCCTAAAGATCGGGTCTCAGTTTGCCTTCCTGCGTTGAGCTCAACCCGCCTCCTCCCACCCCACTCTCTACCCCCTCCTTCAGGCCACCAGCTGCTTCACACGGTCCTGCTGCCCTGGGTCCTCGGCCTGCTCTTGGGTGCTGCCTCTTCGGGAAGGCCTGCCTCTTGGGGCTGCCAGCACCGATCCCACCTGCCTGCCACGCTCTGTGATCATCCGAGGACCCTCCTTACAGGATTACAAACTCCGTGACGGGAGACAGACCAGTGGCTCATTCCATTTGCTACCTGCCCCCAAGGTCTTTGCACAGAATAAGTTCTTATTGATTGTTAATTGAATTCACTTACAAAACACCTAGAGTTTGTAAGAGCTGGAGAACAGCATCCTGCACGATTAGCATACACAGTCCTGAGTGCGGGCGGCAGGTGGAGCAGCAGAAGGCAGGCCTGGGGTGGGCGCCCTCCCGATTCAGGAGCAGGATGGGAGAGACTTGAAAGGGAAGACCCGCAGCCCTGCCTCCGTCTAGGCAGTGGGATTTGGAATGGTTGGCGGGGGGGGTTGGGGGGCTGACCTTGTGGCCAGTGCTGTCTGGGGCACTCTGTGGGCACAGAGGGATGTGGAAAGGGAGCCAACCTCTTAAGGAACATGAATTCCTGTCTGGGGCCTCAGATTTATTCCAGTGAGATTCTCCTAGAACTACACATGGGGAGACGGGTGTGGGGTGCGTGATGCGGAAGAACCATGTATGCAGAAGGAGAGGGGGCAGAGAACGCTGAGCGGCGACGTCACCAGAGGTTCATACCTCCGTGGGCCTGATGGTGACAGGAGTGTCACGGGCAGAGGCAGACACAGCACCGCACACACAGCATGTGCCGCATCAGAGTTGTGTGGCTTGTTGGTTTCTTGTTTTCAGCGACGTGAACAGGATGCCAGGTGGGAGAATCTGGACAGGCCGGCCGTGGCCTTGGCTGTGTGTGGGGCAGGAGACCCGCTGTCTCGGCGGGAAGCTTCCAGGAGAAGGGAGGAGCCGGGTTTGGGGGCTGGGCCTCGAGCACCCTCCGCAGAGGACCCGGCCTGGGACGGGGGGAAGCGCATTCTCACCCCGTATTGGTGCCAGATTGCTAGAACTCTTCCAAGTTGATGGCTTCATCTCCATTGTTTAAATTTCCTAAGACATCAGGACCCCTCGCGAGCAGCTCTAAAAGAATTGGATTGCTAATAAATGTGAACTGTAAAATATTCATTTAAGATGATTATTTCATATTATTAGGTAGAATTAACTTTCTGCTCTCTTATGGTAGAATCCATAACTATCTGAGCTATTTAGTGAATGAAATATTTAACTTGATCTTTATGCTTTAAGTGACCTAAGGATAAATGTTATGGTTTAGTGCTGGAGGAAAAAACCGAGGGAAACAGGTGCTTCAGGCCTCCTGCCAACCTTGCTGGGTAAGGAGCCCTTGGGAGGCTCTGGCACTTTCTGCTCCTCCCTGTGGGTTAGCAGGGCTCTCATCCACTGGCCCTTGGCAAGGGAGCCCAGGGGCGTGGCCCCTTCACGGGCTTCTGCCTTTTCCCCAGTGGTGGCAGCTCCCGGGTGACAGAGGAGCGAGGAAGCTGGAGGGTTACTTTTATCTGCATGACCTCGCTTGAGGTCACACTCCTGACCAAGTCTCAGCCTCTCCCTCCACAACGGGGCCATGGTGACCCCCAGACACAGTCCCAGCCTGCAGAATGAAGCACAGGTGGGGTGGCCCTCCGGATTCTCTGTCCGGGGTGCTCTGCTCTCCGGGCAGGGTCCAGAGCTCCAGGGGACTCTCCAGGCCACTCAGTTTCTGCTGCCTTTTTCTGGACTGGCTTCACTCTTTCCCCTTCTTTTCCCCTTTCTTCCTGCTTCATCCCCACCCCCTTCAGCCCCGGCTCTGCTCCCAGCCCAAGGGAGGGGGCTTGGCCAAGACTGGCTGAGGGGACTTTCCTGTGTCCCTTCCTTGCCCTCAGAGCCCAGGCAGCTCTGGGATAGAGCCAGGCCAGCCTCCCCAGGGCCCGGTGGGAAAGGGATTTCTGGGGGGCTGGAGGGCTGACCATCAGGAGCAAGGAAGTTCTGGTGGCCTCTTTGGGGCAGGGACAGGTCTGAGCTTTCAAGTGTGCATGTGGGGGTGGGGGGACAGGGACAGGAGGAGGTGGGGGGAGGGTTGGGGAGAGGGTGGAGGAGGGAGAGGGAGAAAGGAAGAGAGAGAAGCATTCAGGGCAACAGACTGGTCAACTGAAATCTGCCCTTGCCTTTCCCTGAGGTCCACGAGCTCCACCTTTCTGCCGCAGTACCAGCTGGCTCTAGTAAGCTTACCTGGGTGGCTTGTTGAAGCAGATTTGGGGGTCTTGCCTCTGGGGTTTGGATGCATAGTCCTATTTGGAGGGCCTGGAGTTAAGCAGTGACTTCTGCCCTCTGCCCTCAGAGGAGCTCAGCACTGGGGAGGGTATGTCTGTTTGCTTCTCAGTACACTGCAGGCTCGTACCTGGACTTCTGGGGCTCATTCAGCCTCAGTGTTGGGACTAGGATTAGGATGGCTGCCTTTCCTTGCCCATTTCCCTCCTGTAAGGGTAGGCAGGAAACCCGGAGTCCAAGTCCTCTTGGGGCTATTTGGTTCCAAGACCAGGGTCCGCCCAGTGGCCTGAGGAAAACCCCTGCCTGCCCCTCTCTGTGCTTCAGACCCCTGGCTGAGGGGCTCACTGAGTGCTTTCCACCTCTGCATTTCACTTTCCGTGCCATCTGCATTGGCCAGGCTGCCCCGGTGGCCCCCTCTGAAAGGGACGAGCTTCACGCTGGGGTTGCGGTGAGGGAACTTGCAGCCCCAGGAAACTGGGGGGTGAGCCTGTCAGCTGCACCTGTCCCCTGGGCCACACAGAGCCAGGTCCCCCGATCCGGGCTGAGCTCATGAACTTGCCTTGAGGCCAAGACACAGGCCACCCATCAGTGGGTTGGTGCAGAGCCTCTGAGCCACCTCTGACTGGTGAGGCTGCGGTTTGGGTCTGCTTTTCACCCAGGGCGGCAGGTTCAAGTGTTGGTTGAGATGGGAGCCTTCTGCTCTCTCTGGCATCGTCCCCAGGGCAGATGTCCTAGGTATAACCGCGAGCTGTTGGCTTGCGGGACGTGGCCCCTGGGAGGGCTCTCTGGATCTTGGGAAAGCTGAGGCCCAGAGAAGGGAGAAGATATGACTGCAGAGGCCACCAGGTAGTGTGAGAATCAGGGCCCGTGTCTGGCTCCTTATTTTGCGTCCAGAGCTCAAGCCTGTCAGCTTTGGCCTGCACGTTGCCTGAGCTCCGCTTTGCTTGGCAACCATGGGTCCTGGGCTCAGGCACCTCCTCATCCAGGAGCCTCCTCGGGACACTCCCAGGTTGGCTCAGCCCCGAGGAGTCCAGGAGACCTTTTCTGAAAACAGCCTGCCTGCCTCCTGAGTTTGTTAGCTTAGCTGTTTAGCAAGTCGACTTTGGAGTAGAAAGACCCAAGTTCAAATCTCGGCTCTCCTGCTTGCTGTTATGTGGGGTGAGCCCCCGTTTCACTGTCTCTAAAATGGAGAATTATACTGGGCCCAAGAGTCCAGAGACCTGGCATGGAATAGATGCTCTCAGTGTGTTAGCTGTTGCCTGTGCGCCCCGCCCCACGCCCACCAGCCTTCCTTTTGACGCATTTCCGAGCGGTTGGATTTGTTGCTAACAGTTTCTTGCACTCGGCCTCCCAAGCACCTTCTCTTCCATTTCAGCCAGACCCTCTGGGTGGAGCAAGCGGTGGAGAGCGCTCTCACTGGCACGTGTGGCCTGGTCAGTGGCTGGGCGTGGTTGTCACGTGGACGTCTGGGTCCAGGCGCATGTGTTGTCTGGTTCTGATTGTTGGGGCAAAAATTCTAGCCCCAAACATCCCAACAGCTGTCCATACAGACACCACCTGGTTTGGCACCGCTATCGAGGGTGGGAGCTCCTTCCTGAGTTCGGTCTTGGCCCTGTTGCTTCAGAAGGAAGCCACCACGGACTTTGCGGCCAGTCCTACTAACAGTGTGGTTGACTTGTGATTACCTGTTCCACTTTGGATCGGTTACTTTGCCGTCAGCTCTTCAGATACTTCCATTGGCTCTAGAATAAGCTTCTAGAGCTCCCCTCGTGGCCTGCGGGCCCCTGCCCAGCTTTCTAGCACCATCTCCGATCCTTCCCCATGGTTCTCTGTTCCGCAGATACCTGGGCCTTCCTTCAGTCCTGCGCACACGCCCGGCCCCTCCCTGTCACTCAGGTCTCCCTCTCAGGGGACCACACGGCCACTCTCTTTAAAGAAGCCCCTCCCCCACCTCCTTCCTTCATGACATCTTTTATTGCAGTTTGTAGCTCTTTTATTTGTTTGTTCCTTTCCTGTCTGGTCCACTTCCCCCACTGGACCGTCAGCTCTTCGCGGTCCTGACCCTGGGAGGCTGGCAGGTGGAGACACTCATTGCTATACGCTGTCTGTCACCGGCAGCTACACACCTCCAGGCTCCCCAGTGGCCCCCGGGACTGCAGACCCCTGATGCCCCGGGGGGCCAGCTCCCACCCTCCTTCCTCGCTCACTCCCTCCTGGCCCAAGTGTCACCAGTCACTCTCCCGACTCCGCCCCGTTCTCACTTCATCGCACTCCCTTGGTGAAACCACGACCCTGGTTAAGTCTCACTCTCGCCTTCTCGCCTACAGCCGAGTCGTCGGAGAGGGAACGCTGGCTCCACGGTTCTGGGACGCTGCCCCACGGCGTCTGGGGTCCCCCGTCTGCTCCTCTCCCTCTCCAAGGCTCCCTTCCCCGCCTCCCAAGCCCCCCCCCCACTCCCCCGCAGCTCTTGCCCTCTCTTGGCTGCCGACCTTGCTAAGCAGAGATCGTAACAGAAACTTCCGCAGGCTCCTCCTGCCAAACCCACCAGCGCCCGCACCTGTGCCCGTGAATGACCTTCTCCGCGGTTACTGGGAGGCCCTGGCTCTGGCCTCCGCCGCTGTTCTTGATCCTGCCCCCCTGCCTTCCCAAGCGCCTATTTCTCTCCCTTTCCTGGATCTTCCCACCAGCATACAAACATGCCATGATTTCTCCCATCTTAAAAATATCCCTCTCAATGTGGAGAAATTGGAACCCTTGTGCGCTGTTGGTGGGAATGTAAAATGGCGCAGCTGCTGTGGAAAACAGTAGGACTGTTCCTTGGAAAATTAAAAATAGAACTACCATCTGATCGCTCAGTTCCTCTCCTGGGTATGTACCGAAAAGAACCGAATGCAGGGGCTTGACGAGCTCCTCGTGCACCCGTGGTCACAGCAGCATTGTTCACAGTCACCACAATCACCTGGGAAACAACCCACGAGTCTGGGGACGGATGAATGGATCAGCCAAGTGTGGCCCGTCCACACGATGGAATATCATTTGGCTTTCGGAAGGAAGGAGTTCCCAGCACGTGCCACAGCGTGGGTGAACCTCGAGGACATTATGCTAAGGGAGGTAAGCCAGTCACAAAAAGACGAAAACCGTATGATGCCACGTATGTGAGGTTCTGCGAGGAGCCAAAATCATAGGGCAGAAAGTAGAATGTAGGGTGTAGGGTGCGGGGCAGTGGGGCTGAAACAGGGGACAATGGGTGTTAGCGTGTTGTGGGGACGGAGTTTCGGTTGGGGAAGATGAGAAAGTTCTGGAGATGGATGGTGATGATGGCTGCAGAGCAGTGTGAACGTACTTAATGCCACCAGATGGTTAAGATGGTGAACGGTATGTTATGTGTATTTTGTGACAATAAAAAATTTGGACGGGCGCCTGGGTGGCTCAGTCGTTAGGCGTCTGCCTTCGGCTCGGGTCGTGATCCCGGGGTCCTGGGATCGAGCCCCACATCTGGCTCCCTGCTCAGCGGGGAGCCTGCTTCTCCCTCCCCCACTCCCCCTGCTTGTGTTCCCTCTCTCGCTGTCTCTCTCCCTGTGTGTCAAATAAATAAAATCTTAAAAAAAAAACTTGGAAAGTAGTATACAGAAATTTGGGCAGTTTGGAAAGGTGTGAAGGAGAAAGTGAGAACCACCCCTCTGTTGACCTCACTGCCCTCCAGCTGCCTGCCAGGAGTGTTGCTGGTACTACCGTGCCTGCGGTTGCCCCGCCAGCCTGTCCCATCTGGACCGTCACCCCCCGCACACCCTCCACCATCAGCCCTGCCCTCCTGCCGCACTCTCGGTGCTGCCCCTCCCCCCAACCCGGGGCCTTGCCTGGCTTCCCTCTCGCCTGGGCTCCTTCCCTCGCAGTTTCCTTTGCCGACTCTGCTCATCCCCCCACTACCCCCACCCCCTGCTCTGAATTTTGTCGCGTTCCAGCTCTGTCCTTGGATTGCCTGTTTACCACTCACAGCCAGCTGCATGCTTCTAAATATAACCCCCACCTAGGAGTCGGTGGCCTGGGCTTCCCTCCTGAACCCCAAACTCGCCCGTCCAGCCACTCTTCTGATGCCTCCACGGGTCAACAACCTAAACCCATCTAGCTTCTCTTGCTTCTCCTCAAACTTGACCTTCTGACTCTCTTTCCCGCCACCTCCATCTTCCTGGTGTCTTAGCCCAAAAGCCTCGGGATGCTCTTTGAGCCACCCCACTTCTGTCTCCACAATACCCCGTCCATATACCTTCGAACCGTCTGGCGTCTCACCACCTCTGCCCGGTGCCTCCCCAGTTCCCGCGTGTTGTTGCAGCCCCCACACCTGCTCCCTCGCTTCTGCCCCGGCCTTTACCCTTTCCTCACGCCCGCCACCAGGACGGTTCGGCCAAGGTGAAGGCCACTCTGTGCTCAGAATGGCCAGCGGCTCCTGCAGCCCCAAGAGTAAGAGGACACGGCCTTCCACGGGCCCTGCGGCTGCCTCTCTGGGCCTGTGTTCCCACTGCCCATCGCGGGGCTGCCCGGCTCGCTTTTCCCACCCCCAGCCTGGCTGTTGGCACTTGCTGCCCTTCCTTCTCTGGCTTCTGGAAATGCTCTTCCCCGGTCCCCACTGCACTTTTCTCCACAGCACCGTCCCCGAGAGAGCACAGGTGACGCGTGTTCACTTGCTGCCCCAGCTTATTTCCTCCTCCGCGTCAGAATGGAAGTACCGCAAGCACAGGGATCCTCATCTCTTTTCCTATCGGCTTATCCCCAGCACCTAGAACCCTGGCTTACACGGACCAGGTGCTTGATAAACATTTGAATGAATTTGCTGAGCTGGTGAACGGAAGCCCTTCTTCTCCCCCATCTGGCCCAGGGAGCATCTGAGCAAAGGCATGGAGATGAGATAACACACAGGGTGTTTCAGGACCCAGCAGGCATTTTGGTGGCTCCTGGAGAGGCCACCCTTGAGGTGAGACTGCAAATGCAGCCTTGAATCAGGTTGTCTTTTTTTTTTAATTAAGAAAATATGGTAAAATATACATAACATTAAATCCACTATTTTAACCATTTTTAAAAAAGATTGTATTTATTTATTTATTTGAGAGAGAGAGAACAAGCAGTGGGGAGGGACACAGGGAGAGTGAGAGAGAAGCAGACTCCCTGCTGAGCCGGGAGCCCGATGCGGGGCTCGATCCCAGGACCCAGAGATCGTGACCTGAGCCGGAGGCAGACGCTTAACCAACTGAGCCACCCAGGTGCCCTTCTTTTCTTTTTTTAAGATTTATTTGTTTATTTGGAGGTGGGGAGAGGAGCAGGAGGAGAGGAAAAGAGAATCCTAAACAGACTCCCTGCTAAGCAGGGAGCCCGACTTGGGGCTCCATCCCCCGACCCTGAGATCATGACCTGAGCCGAAGGCAGACGCTTAACTGACTGAGCCACCCAGGCGCCCCTATTTTAACCATTTTTAAGGGTATAGTTCAGTGGCGCTAAGTTCATTCACCACCATCCTTCCATAGAACTTCCTTACCCCAAATGGAAACTGTCTGCCTCCCCAGCCCTCATAACCACAATTCAACTTTCTGTGGCTATGAATTTGTCTCTTCTGTGTACCTTGCATAAGTGGGATCATGTAATATTTGTCTTTTTTTGTCTGGCCCATTTCACTGAGCATGATGTCTTCAAGGTTCACCCATATTGTAGCATGTACCACAGTTTCCTTCCTTTTTAAGGCTGAATAATATTTCAGTGTGCCTCTAGACCACCTTTGGTTTATCCGTTCATCTGTCCATGGACCATTTGCGGTTTTCCACCTTTCGGCTCTTGTGAATAATGCTGCTCTGAATGTTGTTCTATGAATATCGATTCGAATCCCTGCTCTCAGTTCTTTTGGGTTTATACCCAGAAGTGGGATGGCTGGGGCATATAGTAATTCTGTTTAATTTTTCAAGGAAGAGTCGTCCTGTTTTCCAGAGAGGCTGGGCCATTTTACATTCCTCCTGGCAATGCCCGGGGCTTCCCAGTTAGTCCACATCCTCACCAACTCTTGTTCTTTTCTGGTGTTTTGTTTGTTTGTTTTGATCATAGCCACCCTAATGCCTGTGAAGTGGGATCTCATTGTGGTTTTGATTTGCATTTCACTAATGGCCAGTGATGTTGAGCATCTTTTCATGTGCTTGTTGGCCATCTGTAGGTCTACATTGTGGAAATGACTATTCAAGTCCTTTGCCCATTTGTGAGTGGAGTTACTTGTTTTATTGTTGTTGGGTTGGATGAGGTTCTGGGTGAGCCTGGTTTGCCTGTGAGGCCTAAGGAGTCACGTTTTCTCCTGGGGAGCATGGGGAGATGGGAAAGGCTTCTGAGCATGCAGGGGAGTGGCAGGCTCCGATCTGTCTTCTAGAATGCTTACCTGGGTGGTAGCATGCAGACGGACTGGGCCAGGGAGAGACTTGAGACTGAGATGGTGTTAGGTGTTGGGCAGGAGGGCTGACTGAAGGCGTGGCCATGATGAAGGGAGCACCCCACCTAGGGCCCCATGCCAGATAGTGTTGCCAGCCTGGATGTGGCATGGCAGAGAGGCTCAAGGGGAAGGCTTCCCTGTGAGAAAATAATCCTGGAGGCATCTGCCCTTGAGTAAGCCACCAGGACCAAATAGTTCCAGTGCTTCGCTCACTCATGCACAACGACCCCACAAGGTGGGCCTGGCTATCCTCACCTCACTGTGCAGGTGAGCACCTGGCTGCAGGTAACACAGGTGCTCAGGATGGAATCAGGAGTTGAACGTGGATCTACCCGACTTGCCCGCCTCCTCAGCGTGGCCGGGGCCCCTCACTGTTTGTTGGTTCTTTGTACGTTCTTGGTGGTAAAGGTGAGGATGCCTTTGCCATTCTCGGCTTCCAGGAGCTGGCAGAACTTTCCTTCATGTCTTGCCTCTACTCTTCCAGGCCCAAGCCACCTCACAACGCTGTCCTCCTCCTGGAGACTCCTCTTATTTAAAGCCCAACCACAAACAGCGGGCTGAAAGCGACCTCCAAAGTCAAGCACAAGGAGGCCTGGCAGTGCAGCTGCTGCCAGAGTCGAGGCCATGACCTTGGAACATAGAAACCCGGCACATTTGCTCATCCTAAAAATATAGCTCTTAAAATAGACCCGTCCGCGTGGGAGCGGGGAGCCTGCCCATCGTGCCAGCTCTGTGGGGCTGCCCTGCCGAGGGGACGGGGCCTGCTGGGCAGCTGTGTCCTACGAAGGCACCCGTGGCTGGCCCCCTCGGCCCTGTCTGCCCGGGGAAGGTGAGGCCCAGGTTTGGCTCCCAGGTGCACAGGTTCTGAGGCGCTCCCTCCAGCCCTGGTGCTTGAAACCCCACCTGGAAGCAGTCGGCTCAGATGGAAATCTGAATTGGGGCGAGTCCTTGGAAAAGCTGCAAACAACAGTTTGTGTTTTGGGTGTGAGGCTATAAATAGCCCAGGAGGCCTGAGGGGGCTGGAGATTGAGTCAACTGTGAACAAGCTGGAGACAGGCTTCTTTTCCCGGGAATCCCAACGCCCTCTAGAAATGTGAGCTCAGCTTTGCTCCCTGCGCCAGCCAGTTCGCCCCATTACACACTGCAGGGACAAGAGCGAGTGACTGTGGGGACTGGCCCTTCTGTAACTAAAGCCCAACCCAACTGCAGGTAGAGACCTCCCAGCTGCCATGGGAATGCAGCAAGACCGTGTGTGAGCTCTGTCCCTTGTCTCCAGCCTCAAATTACTTCTCGTTACTCAACATTTCACTCCGTTTCCAAAAGGAACCGTCTTCTGTTTGGGATAGGTGGGACTGGGCCAGGTCGGGTGTGCTGGAGATGACACATTCTATGTGAGGCCATGAGCTGGGGAAGCCCGGGCCTTCGGGGTTGTGTCTGGGTGTCTTAATTTGGCACTTGTGGATGGTCTGAGGGCCCCGGTGTGCCCAGGGCTGAGTGTCAGGGAGTTCAGGAACGTCTGATAATCATTTGCAGAATTAGGTCTCTGTGTGTCTTCTTCTGGACAAAGAGGATGGAGCTTTTTCTCAGATTCTGGAAGGTTCCCTGACCCAGCAACCACACGCTACATGATCTGTAAATTTTCTTCCAGCTCTGATCGCCTCTGACCCTATTATTCCAAGTCGAGACATTTTGAATGTTACAGGATAGAATTCTCTCTCAGCACAGATGCCAGGAATTTGGAAGTTTCCATTCCTAGTGCCGCCTTGGGTTTTGCTAGATGGACCGGCACCTTGGAATGTTCAAGATTTCCAATCTTCAGAGAGGCTCTCAGCTCCTGTACCCATGAGCTACGTTCTCCTCACGGCACAATAACTGATTCCTTGGACCGAGTGGAGGCAGTTAAACACGTTGCACTGATAAGTGGATGTCCCAGTGCATCTCAGCCGTCCCTCCTGCTGCATTCCTCGCCACTGACAGAGCCACCGCCTTCCAGCGCGTCTGCTGTGCATTCCCACCTGGGCACCTTCGCTTGGCTTGTTCTCTGCCTGAAATGTTCCACTGCTCCCCGGGTCCCAATCCTGGCAGCCGTCAGGGTCTGATGGGGCTGCAGCCTTTCCTCGGAATGCACGTAATGTTACTTTTTTCAATTTAAAACATTGTATTTTTAAAATGATCATACTGTAAAATTGTTTTTTTTTTTTTTGGGGGGGGTGAGTTTCTATGAACTTAAGCACATGTAACCAGCACCACACTCAAGGTACAGAACAGCTCCATCACCCAAAACCCTCCCTGGTACTGCCCCCCAGGCCCCCTCCTGCCCTTGCCTGACCCCCAGTCACTGAGCTGCTCTCAGACACTGTGGTCTGGTCTTCTCGAGGATGTCATCTTGAGGTTGGCGTCTCCACTCTGCCTAGTGCCTCTGACACTCATCCAAGCTGTGCGTATCAGCAGCTGGTTCCTTCCGGTTGCTGGGACGATCCATTCCCACGGTGCGTTATGTGCGCCCTGTCTTGGTGAACTTTACCTTCTCTTGTACGTGCCCTGTGTCACTGGAACAGGACAGCAGGGTCAGCAACATGAGAGTGACATTAGTCTTATAGAACTTTGGCATTTCTTCTGTCCTAAACAAATCCCTACTAAGAATAACCTCTGTTTCCTGAATTAAAAGCAATCAATCCCCCTCTGCATTCTGTGAGTAGGGAGAAAAGAAATCAGGGTAACTCACACCAGCGATTCCCTTCTAGCTGTTCACCCACTTCCTATCTCTTCTTGGCATGCACCCCCTTCTGTGTCACCAGGTTGAGTGCATCCTTCCCCTTCTTCTGCCCCACTGCCAACAGCCTTCAGCGGCACGCAGGTAGAGGGAACATGCCGCGCTCCCGGAAGGTCCTGAACAGGCTCGAGGCTCCGTGGTTCGCTCTCTGACCCTCTCCAGCAGCGGAGTGAAGTGGGCTTGGCCCGGAAGTGGACAGGCTGCCTTGTGGTCTGACTTGCCACTCC
This sequence comes from Leptonychotes weddellii, assembly GCF_054177405.1. Classification (NCBI taxonomy): domain Eukaryota; kingdom Metazoa; phylum Chordata; class Mammalia; order Carnivora; family Phocidae; genus Leptonychotes; species Leptonychotes weddellii. The sequence continues at coordinate 4,382,649 of NC_138372.1, forward strand.
CAGCTCTGTGACCTTACTGACTTTAGTTTCTTTATTCTGAACACATCTGTTAGATGATGAAGCTGACCCAGATGTTTCAAGCTCTGAAATAGTGTGGTTTTGTGATTGGGTGACCTCAGCGTGCACGGTTGTGCGGACCTCCCAACCAAGCCAGGGGGTTTTCTAAGGCAGTGGCTTTCATTTACTGTAAAATGTGAGTCCTTTGCTTCTTAGTGCATATCCTCACCTGGCACGCATTTAGTAGGTGCTCACTGTGTGTCACTTTGAACTTGAGAGTTGTAATGTTTGCAAGATTTGCAAATACTGTCTGATGGCTTTGTGTTTTTTCTTTAAATGAAGAGAGGGCAGGAGAAGAGTAGCCCTGTGTTATTGTGGCCCCGTCTAGTTTCTATGGGTCATTCTTTTTTCTTCTGCCTCCTTTTCTGGGATCACCAGATTCAGGTTGGTGTCTTACAGACGAGCCTCCTGAGGATTGAATGTCCGAGCGCCCCAGAAACGCGGGCTAGTGTGCTTGGCTCCTGGGCCCACCCCTGCCTGCCCTCTGTGCACTGTTCATTTTGCCCCCAGCAGAAGAGCAGAGGGAGGAGTTGCTTCTCTCCAAAAGGGATCTGGTGCAGAACTGGATGCAACTAGGTCCTTCCTAGTCTGGGCTTGCTCCTCCTGGTCTTGATCTCTGCGGCAGTCTCGGGATGATCCTCTGTTGAGGATTCCTCCGCCAGCACCTTTCCTTTGCTCCGCCCTCCATGGTTCCCAAAGCCTCTGCACTCACCACTGTCTGGTCCTCCTGGGCTCTGAGGGGTCAAGGGCCTTGTCAGCCCACACAGGTGGTGGGTGGAGCTGGGGGTTCGGACCCATCCCTCCGCTCTGATGTCAGAAAGCAACTCCGTTGAGCAAACTTTTTTATGGTCTCAAGTGGGGTTCACATGAAAGAAGTCATGGAGGCGATGGATAAGACTCAGCTGGAGTCGACGAGAGAGGCGTGGGCCTGCCCATGGTTAAGGGTGCTTGTGGCCTGGGGGGTACAGGCATTTTCTGCCCCCAGTGGGCTTGCCCTGAGGGGGGAACAGCATTTTACTATTATCTTTATCCTAGAAAGAACAGGTAGGGACAAGACTCATGGAAGACTCTCTTCTCCCCATCTGGAAAACTCCATGGCCATTTTACAAACATTCTCTCTCCTTCTAACCCTCCCTTCCCTACCCAAATTTATACTGCCAATTATATGAGACTAGCAAAAGGAAACTCTCTGCGGACAATGCTGGTTTATAGATATCTTTCCGATAGCTAACAATACGTTCTCAGTAACACACAGTAGACTCTACCCTCCTTCCAGCCGTGGAGCCCTGGTCATCACAGAGCGTGTACATGGGAGGGAATATTTGTTTCCTGTCATTGGGGTCAAAACCATTTTTGGAGCCATTTCTTGCTTTTAATGCCCATCTTTCCCTGCCCAGCTATTAAAGCTTCTAGCCTTTTCTGGCATCATTTTACCCTGAGAGAAGCCAGCTCTCTGTCTTGACCTGGTGCCCTGGCTCTGATCCCTGTGCTCAGCATCAGAGAAGCAGCCTGGGACCCAGGAGAGAGGGCACTGGGGGTAGGTAAAGACTGTCCCTCTGGGCATCAGAGTGTCCACTCCAGCGCTGGCAGAGGGCTCTGGTGCCCTGGCAGTGAGGTGGGGCTGGTCCAGGAGTAGGGTGGAGGCACAGGTCCTGTTACGCTCTGAACCGCTGACATTTCCTGTGTCCTCAGTGTAGTCCTGCTCCGGAACCCGTGGACCCAGTTGGCTTGCCTCAAGACAGAGATGGGTTGGGAAACCTCCCGAAGGCAGGGTCTTCCTGATCCAAGCCTTTGTTGTCAACTTGGACAGTTTCTGTAAAGCCAGTTGGCGATCTTTGGGAACGGCTCCCTCTGAACAACAGCCTAGCTTGTTGGCTAGCAAGACCTTCCAAAGGAGTGATTTTGAGCTGGGGATGGGATTAGGCTTTTGTGTGTGTGAATTCAACAAGGTACCCTGTGTGTGAGGAGACACGTGGGTCAGGGTGGCTCCTGGCAGTGTGTGTGTGTGGGGGGAATGAAGCCCCAACCTGGGGAGTGAAGTCGTAGAGGGTATCTCCTCTTGGCAGAACTCTGGATCCCCATCAGACACCCCCTCAGCTTCCCAGAGGGGACAGCGTCTCACTGTCAGAGATGCCGTAGGATCATCAGAGTACAAGAAATCGGCAACATAAATGGCAGACGGTAAGCCAGCGTCGGCTTGTTCTGCTACCATGTAAACTCGGTAAAAATTTCCATCAAGATAGAACACAAGGATGCAGAACACCGTGGGCCCTTTGCCTTTGACCCTGAAACCAAGCTATATCCCGGAGAAACTGATTCTGTGTCCACACCCCTGTGGCCAGCCCCCCACTCCGCTGGCACTCTTCCCCTGGACCCTCCCTAACACCACTGTTTTGCAACAGTCTTGAAAATCAATGGCTCCCTTTCCTTCTCTTTCCCAAGCATGGGGCTTGTGATTCCAGAAACAGTTTAGGCCTAAGACCCAGAGTGGTAGGCGTTGATGGTTTCTCGTTTAGGGGACTCTTTGGGGGCTGGTATGACTGGCTGCCAGCTTTTCTAGGAGAGTGGGGATGGCAGCATCAGCTGCAGAATGATGCGCTGTCTCTTGTAGGAGGCAGTTCTGTTCTGAGTTCTGAAGGAGTGTGAGTTGGAGCCGATTAGGGCTAGGAGTATATTCCAAAATGTTTACAGGCAATAAATGAGTAGATGAAGAAATAATTTTCTATCACCTGAGGCCCAGGGCTTAGCAGTTAGGACCCTGCATCTGTCACAGTGGGAGGGGCTGCAAACGGTGGGTTTGGCCTTAAGCCGTGACATGCGGCAGCATGATGACCAGGGCCAGACACAGCGCCGTGGAAGCAGTAGGCAGAAGCTGGGGCGTCCTCCCCTGTCGGGGCCTGAGCTTGGAGCTCGCTCTTGCAGGCTGTCACACACAGCTGGGTGGGTCTCCTCCTTTGTGCCCAGGGAGCCCTCCCCTGTCTGTGCACCGGCCTCTTGGATCCCAGGCTCAGGCCATGGGAGCTGCATCGTGCAGCGGCGTGGGATGCCCAGGCCTGGTCACTGGCTGCTCTTAACCCTTCCCTGCACTTGGATCTCAGGAGTAAGCCCACGGACGGCCCAGATGCCAGCCGTCTTGGCTGATGCAGCCCAGACGGTGTCGGCAATCAAGCCCTTGCCAGGTGGAATCACTCCGTGTTTACAGGGGTAGTTTCCGAATGTGGCCATGATGAATTGTGCTATAGCAGGGCCTTGACAGTGAGAAATGGGGCCATGCAATGGGGCGCAATGGTGCGGGGTCCCTGCTGAGCTGCAGCCCGGCACCTGAGCCCCCGGGAGCAGTGGGTGCCTCCTCTGGTTCCCAGAGGGGAAAGTGGACAGATGTACACTCCTGTCCTCAGCTTCTCTCTTGTCTCTCTGTTCCTTGCAGGCACGTGCTTTCCCCCTGTTTTTCCCTCTGTCTCTCCCGGCCGTCACGTGGCCATCAAACACCTGTTCTGCTTTCTTGCTTTCCCTGTGTCTTTCTCTCCCTCTTCCTTTCTGCCCCACTTTCTCCTCTTTTCTTATTAGATTTTTCGTTGTAATCAAACCCTACCTGTGGGACAGAGTGAGCAGGAGCAGGAGGGAGATTTGGGGATGACGGATATGTTCACTGCCTTGATTTGGTGATGGTTTCATAGGTGTAGGCATGTGTCAGAACTGATCCGTTGCACACCTTAAGTCTATGCAGTTACTGTGTATCCGTTCTACTTCAATAAAGCTGGTTTTGAAACCCTCACTCATTTGGAGTGGGAGAGCAGTGAGGATATGTTTTCAAATATTTGACTTTTAGAAAAAACTGTATTCTGTCTCCCTGTAAACTAGAGGGAGGCGAAGACCCAGCCTGGGGCAATTTATTTCTGGGGTCCGGGTGCTCTAACATCATTATTAGCAGCATCAGCAACTACTGTGTTTGGCAGGCAGTTTAGTCTGCCTGACAAGCCTATGAAATAGCCCTTGTGTTTGTGCCCAGAGACTCAGGGAAAGTGAAGTGACCTACCCAAGGCCACATAGGTCCATTGCAAAGTCCCGCATCACACCCAGGTCTCCAGAGTGTGACCTATTCTCCACCACTGATCATGGGATAGGACAAAAAGGCCACTTGGAACAATTACCAAAGGGTGTTGGAAATTGCCTGCCACTTTCCGTGAGATTTGGTTTGAGTTTGAAGAGAAGATGGTCTGCTTCTCTTGCTTACCTTTTCCTCTCTCTACCACGTCCGCATTCCCAGCAGTGTGCCCTCTGTGCTGGGGGACAGGCTCCTTATTGTCCCTTCTGTCCAGACGCTGGCTGACTGGCTGTGGAGAGAGGCCTGTGGGGAGGGCTCAGGATGGCCCTGATGCTCATTGGGTAGGGCCAGTGTTGTGTGGCTGGTTATGCAGCAAGGGGACATGAGGAATGGGCTTTTAATCTTGATTTGGCCTCCCTGATCAGTCTAGGGTGATATAAAACAGCCTCTCTTTAAGAAAGTCAGGTTTGGTCAGATCTTGGTTTCCGAATTTTTGGAATATTCAGGCAAAATTGCCTTGGCAGCCTCTGAAATCCTAGAGATGTAAGTGGGCCCCAAGTGCTGGGTGGCATTTTTTGGGGCATTATCTTTTCTCTCTCTGATTGGTTGGCATTTGTTGGCCGCATGTCTGAGGTATTTGAAGGAGGGCTGGCTATGTCTACGGTTCAGCGTGTTCTTGGCGAAGATCAGGCAAGAGTCTAATCCCTCAGGGTGGGGACGGGATGCAGGTGAAATTACCATCAAGACACAGACTCTGCCCCGTGGGACTTGCACCTCTATTTTCAGGGGAATGTTGGGTTAGATACAATTGCAGTGAAACATAGCCTGATTTCAAGGAATATGGGGGAGGTTTGCGGGTGTCAGAAATGAAGCGGAGATTCGGACTTGATGCCGAGTGGCTCTACTGGGGTTTTCCCAGGTCCCAGGAAGGTGGAGCTAGATCTCCTGCCCCAAACTGGGAGCAAGAAGAGGCCGTCCTTTCTGTCAGTAAAAACTAGGACGCTTCTGTCCATCAGGGGCATGGTATGCCCCACCCCCAAGCCATAGCTATGAAAAGAGTTTCCTAGCAGATAGAGGAATACCAAGCCTACCATGTAGATGTGAGGCCAGATCCAGCACTGTCCACGCAGGGCAGAAACCCTGAGTGAGAACCTAACGGAACGTTTGGCCCAGGCCTCGTGAGACCCTTGAGCTTCGTCAGGTGTTAGTGTGAAACTGCCCTGCGGGGATTAGTCCTCAGCCCAGGGCACATGCGGGGCCCCTGTGGAAAGAAAGCTGGGGTGCTCCCAATGTAGATAAGCTCTGAGACAAGGGTGATAAGGCAGACGAAAACATCTCCCACCACAAGAGACAGCCCACAGATACCACGAAAGGAAGACTCCCGTGTCAGGAACTTTCGATAACAGGGCACTTTGAGAAAGATATTAGACCAAATAGGTTTAAATGTTTGAAGGGATGAAATAAATAAAAGCCATGAGACTTGACTAGGAGATAACGGGGCAGTTTTTTTTTTTTTTTTTAAAGAATCAATTATTTGTTCAAGAAATAAAAATATCTGGTATGTGAGACTAAAAAAAAAAAAAAAAAAGCCCCCCCCTCAAATCAACTCCTAATAGGTGAGGCCAATAAAAGCATATCCACATGGCTAAAGAAAGCGTTAGTTTGCTAACACCCTGCCCTATCCTGAGGAGCTCATGTAGATGCTGCAGGTGCAGGAAAGTACCAGTGGTGGCTGTGGGTGAGGAGGTCCAATGTGTATTTAAGGGGGTCTCAGAAGGAGAAGACAGAATGAGAGGGAGGCGGACTTGGGAGAAATATAGCTGAAGGAATAAAGAAAGGCACAAACCATCCTACTGAAAAGGAACACGGGGTCCCCAGCGGAATACGTGAAAGCCCAGATTCATGTTTGGACAGATCATGGTGCAATTAGTGAACACCAGACACAAGGAGATATCTTCAAACCTCCAGGAAAACAGCCACAGGAAGACCTCACTAATTTGGATAAATATAAAAGGGAGAAAGTGCAGGATCGGGGCTGCTATCTCTATTTTAATATGTCTTGCTAGGAAAATTACAGGGGAAAATGTGCTCCCGCCAGTCTGCACTAGCAATGGAATGCTGGCCTCTAAGAGCAGAAGGGTCCTTGCACGTCTGTTCCTGGGGCTCTGTGAGGTATTATTCACCTGACATGTTGCCAGGGCTGTGTCTGCCCCATGAATACCTTTCGGGGATAAACCTTCAAATAGGGGCTGTGGGCCTGGGATCCCCTTGACAGGTGCTGCCGAGAACGAAAATGTGATCTTTCCAGGGTGCTTACTTCCTATTAATAAAGGAAAAAAAAGCAAACTAAATTAATCTCGGGAAGCAAAGTGCCATATGAATCAGCTTTCCTCACTCTGAAAATAACTTGCAAAGAATTTATAGGTCCCCTAAGTTCTGCTGATTTTTTATATTGTTTACTTTCCTCTCCAAAATATCAAATAATTCACAGGTGGTAGGTATGGTGGCTATAGGGATAATTTGCAATGAGAAATGGACAGCAAGAGAAATTTCCTTCCAGGGGGTCAGTGCTAGGGTGACTCCCTAAGACTAATGGTGCTAGATTAATAACCCAGGTCTGCTTCAGTATTCATAGCCTGTTCCCTCTGAAGGCTGGGATATTTCCCACTTTTATGTCCTGCACAAAACTGTAAAGCAAAAATGGTTTCATTGCAGCTATGTGCGTAATGAGATGCGCAAGAGCCGCTCCTGGCCATTAATCAGCGTTTGGGGGAGGCTTCTGGAAGCCTGACCTATTGCTGCGGTGGCTGATCTGAATGCAATGACTTTCCCCTGTGGGAATCGATGCCGCAGGACCCGAGAGCTGGCTCTGGAGGCCTGGGGGGTCCTGGCCATGCTGTCGTGCTGCAGTGGGGAGGGGACGTTCAGACCTTCCACGTGTGCAGGCAGATAGCTGGGGTCTCTTAAATGGAAGGACCGCAGGGTGTCGGAGGGAACTGTGGGATGCAGCCACCTGTTTCTGGGGTCATTTCCTCAGCCCCTCTGGCCTCAGTGTGGTGGGGGGAGGGTTGAGGAGGGTGGGCAGAGCTGCATTCATCAGGAATTTGAGTGCATCTCTGTGCCAGGCTCTGGGCTAGGTGCTAGCGAGACATCTAAATAAGACATTGCCTCTGCCTTCAAGGTGCTCCCCGCAGAGTGGGAAGAGCAGACACCCAAACAGATGATTTCAGCGAACCAGACTGGTGCAATGGTAGCGATCTGGTCAAGGCACAGATGACCACTGCTTACCTCCTGGGGAAGCGGAGGTCGAAGAGGGGGCTGGGCTGGGAAAGCTTCCTGCACAGGTAGTATCTGAGCCAAATCTAAGGAATCAGTAAGGTTTGAGCAAGGGCAGGTGAGGAGGGGACCATGTGGGCAAAGGCCCAGAGGGTGACGGGCCATCACAGCAAGGGATTGCAAGCATGTGGTCGGTGGTGGCGTATTCGTACTACTCTCACATTTATATTTAGGCAGGTGTTTGGGGCACAGCCAATGTGTCATTCAGGTGAATGGATTTTGGATTTTGGAGGGCAGGAGGCTGGATGGAGAAGGGACAGCAGTTCAAGGTTTCTGGCGGCCTTGCGGCTCCTCTTGCCAGAATTTGGATATAAGCAAAAACCATAAAATTAGTTTCAAAAGATTTTAGGGACCTTCACAGGTGGTTTCCAATAACAGGGGAGGGGGACATTTCTCCAGCCTTTAACCCAGGAATTAAGGTTTGCATGGGGATCGAGAGCTATCTCTCCACCTTCTCTGGCACAGACTTCCCCTGGCCACTTCCATAGGTCTTATCCTTGTGCTGGTGGCTTTCTCTGAGAGGTGGCAGAGCTGGGTTTGGAGTGGATCCTTTGTCTTGGTCTTGGTCTTGGAACGTGATTGGTGAAGGTTGGTGCTTCAGGAAGTTTCCAGCTTCTGGTGCCTAGAGAAGGGTGTGGGGAAAAAACTCCCAAAGGGTCAATGCCATAGCATTTTCCCTCCCAGCTCTTGGGGATAAAATAAAAAGCAAACAAAACCCCCCACCTTTCCTGTTTGTGTTTGGGGACACACACACATGCACACACACACATGCACACATGCGTGCGTGCACACGCACATCACTCACTAGCTGCTGGGATTCATGGTAACATCGTGAATATCAGCATTAGGAGGCTGCTTTGAGGATCAGTAGCAATACATGGGCTGCATTTAAAAACCAGCAATTAAGGTTGAAGCCTGAGGGCACCACCCCTGGGAGGCCCACTGGCCCTGGGGGAAGAGACCAGTTGAGGCTTCCTTATATATTTCGGTGACCTAGGGATCAATATATGCCAGCTTACGTTTTCTTATCTGTTCTTTAAATCTTGGTGCTCACTTGGGCCCGTATTTTCAGTGTACTCAGTCGGCCTGGTGTTTCTGGTGGCAGATGTGGTGACTCTGTGACTTTTTATTTATTCCCTTTGGTAGTAAGGCCTCCGTGTGCATTTACTGTCAACCAGAAATACTCTTTAGCATTTTTCTTCCTGACACTCCTCTGGGTCCAAGTTTATGGCAGACACGAAGCTGGAGAGGAGAAATGTGTAATGTGGAGCTGGCCTGCAGTGACAGGGCTGGCCGGCATTGTGTCATCTTCTGGAGCACTGATACTCCTGCCGGGGGGTCTCTGGGTGGTAGGGCTGGGGGTCAGGATGGACCTACAGCCAGAACTCACAGCATGAACCAGTGAGAACTGCCAACCACGCCGAGCCCCTTCGTTCTTCCAACCTAAGAGGCTGTCTTAGACACAGGTGCCCCTCCAGCCAGGCTTCTGGTTGCTGTCTGAATCTCCAGTTTGATTTCTCACACCTCTTCCTTCTTGCTCCTGTCTGGGAATCTGAGTTCTGCTCTGCAGATTGGGCTTCCTCCCAGCATTTCCCTGGTCATCCTGACCCTTGGCCACCATGCCTGACTCCGGACTGCCTACGGCACTTGTCCATGGGCATCCCCAAGGGGCTTAGAGACACACTCTGGTGTTGGCATTCATTGATTTGTGTCCCTACCCACCTCCCTGGCTTTGAGATCTGTGGTCTCCTTGCCCTTTTGCCTGTCCAGGGCATCGTGGGGTACCTGTTGTGTGCTCAGTGAGGGTTCGGGATGTTGGAGGTGAATACACGTGCAATCTTTTTCTTTCTGACCTGGGCCTCCAAGTGTTCTGACATTAGGATTTTTAATACCTTGAAAAAAACCCCAACAAATTAAAGACTGAATGCCCAGCTCTCAATTTTCCCCCTTACTTCCTAGGTCCAGCTGAGAATGTACACCCCACCCACCTTTCCCCAAAACTTAAAGAAAGGTCTCTGTCTTAAGATCTGGGGACTGGACACTAACCTGAAGCCAGGGAACTTCTCCTGAAGCCTCAAGACCTGGAGCAAACCACTGTCTGGAGTTTGATTTCTCCTTCCATAAAATGGGGAGATTGATCCCTACCCTTATCCACCATAGGAATATATCGTATGCATAAATTAAGCCCCATAGAACTTTTTTATGTAAAAAATTGATGAGGACTCAAACAGATGTCAGTGCAATTGGAGCTGTAAGCACCACAGATTACAGAATTGTTTATTACCATGATGGTTCATTCACCCATTCAGCAAATATTTATTGGCTGTCTGCTATGATGTCTAAGGTACTGCTATAGATCTTGGGATATGGGAAGACAGACTGAAATCTCTGCTGAGCTCATGGGGTTACATTCTAATGGGACAGAAGGAGACAATACATGAATGCTATCAGACGTATTGTCAGGCAAATACTGAGGACAATAGAGCAGAGTAAAATGACGGCATGTCATGGCTACGTTTCAGAGCAATTTGAATTTGGGAGGTGTTACAGGTTTGGAATCAGACAGGTCTGGATCAAAACCTGCCTCCTTCATCATCTAGGGCAACTAATTTAACCTTTCTGAACCCAGTTCCTTTGTCCATCACGTGTGAATGGTATTTATTTTCCACGGGAGTTGTTGTATAACAAAGATTTCAGTTTGAGAAAACAACTGGCACATAGTAGGGCTTAATACACAGGAGCCTTTGTTGCTACTCTGATCATCATTACTGTTACTATAAAATCAAGGGCTCCAGTAGTTGTCTGTGTTCAACAGTCTGTTGCTTAGCCTAGAATCTCCCAGTGATTTTGCAAACATCTAGAAACATCTTTTTTGTGTAGCCTATGACTGAGCAATCAACTTCTTGAGAACAGTGGCTCTTGAACTTTTTGGTTTTAGGAGCTCTTTACGCTCTTAATTATCAAGGACCCCAAAGATCTTTTGCTTCTGGGCCATAGCTATAATATTTACTGCATTAGAAAGTAAAACAGAGGGGCGCCTGGGGGTCTCAGTTGGTGAAGCGTCTTCCTTCAGCTCAGGTCATGATCTCGAGGTCCTGGGATTGAGTCCCATGTTGGGCTCCCTGCTCAGCGAGAAGTCTGCTTCTCCCACTCCCTCTGCTCCTCCCCCCAGCTCATGCATGCTCTTTCTCCCTCTCTCTCAAATAAATAAATAAATAAATAAATAAATAAATAAATAATCTTAAAGAAAAAAAACAAAACAGAGAAATTATTAAAATCTGTATTATTCATTAAAAATAACAGTAATAAACACATTTCATGTTCATATAAATGCATATTATTTAATGAAAAATAACTATATTTTCCAACACCAAACAAAATTTAGTGAGAAGAGTAACACTGTTTTATATTTTTACAAATTTCTTCAATGTCTAGCTTCATGGAAGACCATTGAATTCACATAGCTGCTTCTGCCTTCAATACATTACAATATTTGAAATATATGAAGAAATTTAGCCTCATATAGATATATAATTTAAAAAAGGAAGAAGTATTTTAATTGCCTTTTCAGAGACTTGTGAATATTCTTCTTGGATACTATACCAAAACTTGACAAGTGGTACTTTTTAGAGGTTAATTGCAATGTGGAATCTGAAACTCTATCAATGAATTGTTTTTGTACTTTGTTACATTGGCTTATACTTTTTTTTTTTTTGAGGGGGGCTATTTTTTAACATAGATCTTTGAAAAGATCTATCCAGGCATGGTTTTGTAAAATCACATTGGTCACTTTGAAAATCTTGGCTCACTGACCTATACAGATCTTCCAAAAGTTGACATATTTCATTGTACAGTCCAAAAAATTTTACCTTTGTTAATATCATCACTATGGATGTCATTAGAAAAGTCTTTAAGTTTTGCAAGCTGTCAAGTTCACAGTGGTGAATGCAAGTTTTCCCAAATTCTGATTTTTTACTTAAAAATTCCAATTTTGTTGTTGCCTGCAAGTATGGTCAACTAAAGTGACAGTCTTACTATGTTCATTTAAAAAACCTGTCAAATGCTTATTTGTTGTTAACTTATAATTTTATTCCATTGTGGTCAGAGAACATACTTGTATGACTTGAGTTCTTTAAATTCTTTTAAATTTATTGAGACCTATTGCATTGCCCAGAATATGATCTACTTTGGTAAATATTCTGTGTCTACTTGAAAGAAATGTGTATTCTGTTGTTAGTTGGACGGTTCTGTAACTGTCAACTAGGTCAGGTTGTTTGATAGTGTTGTTTAGGTCTTCCACATGCTGTTTTTATGTCTACTTGTTTTGCCAACTAAGGGAGAAGTGTGGAAATCTCTAACTAAAATGTGGATTTGTCCATTTCTCCTTGTATTTCTAACAGTTTTTGCTTCATATATGTTGAATATCTCTTGTTAGGCACCCAAACATACATACATACATACATACATACATACATACATACTTTTATGGCTATTGGATGTTTTAAATTTATTTATTTAAAAAGCTTCTATTTGAGTATAGTTGACACACAATGTTAGAAGATATTTGCAAGTGATCTAGCCAATCAGGGGTTAATATCCAAAATACATAAAGAACTTGTATGATTCAACACCAAACCCCAACCCCCCCAACCAGTTCAATTAAAAAATGGGTCGAGGACCTGAATAGATATTTTTCCAAAGAACACATACAGATGGCCAACAGACACATGAAAAGGTACCTAAACATTTATGACTGTGATGTCCTTTTGATTAAATGACTCTTTATTATTATGAAATGAACTTTTCTACTTCTGGTAATGTTTTTTTTTTTTTTTGCTCTGAAATCTACTTTGTGTGATATTAATATTGCCACTCCAGATTTCTTTTGATTCGTGCTGGCATGGTATAGCTCCTTTCATTTGTTTCCCTGATGCCGAGCAATATTGAGCACTTTTTCATGTGTCTGTTGGCCATTTGGATGTCTTCTTTGGAAAAATGTCTGTTCATGTCTTCTGCCCATTTCTTGATTGGATTCTTTGTTCTTTGGGTGTTGAGTTTGATAAGTTCTTTATAGATTTTGGATACTAGCCCTTTATCTGATATGTCATTTGCAAATATCTTCTCCCATTCTGTCGGTTG
>NC_138372.1:4395725-4455249 GCF_054177405.1 Leptonychotes weddellii
CCCCCCCACTCCAGCAACCCTCAGTTTGTTTCCTGAGATTGAGAATTCCTCATATCAGTGAGGTCATATGATACATGTCTTTCTCTGATTGTCTTTGTCACTAGTTTTAAGCAAGTTGATTATTGTGTGTCTTGATGTAGTTTTCTATTTATTTATTTATTTGGTGACTGGACTCATCAAACTTCTTGGACCTGTGGATTTATAATTTTTATCAAATTTTGATATTTTTGGCCATATTTTTTCAAAATTTCTTCTGTCCTTTCTTCTTTGGGAACATTATGCATATGAGACTGCTTGAAGTTGTCACTGATGCTCTGTTCATTTTTTTCCCCCTTCTCTCTCTCTCTTTCATTTTGGGTAGCTTTTATTGCCATGTCTTTAAGTTCACTAATATTTTCTTTGGAGACATCTGATTTTCTGTGAATTCTATTCAGTGGGGTTTTTTTTTTTTCTTCTTAAATCTCATATTGCATCTTAGGTTTTCATTGCAGTTTTCTTCCTTAGAAGTTTTACTTGGGTCTGTTTAAAATTTCTATGTCTCTTCTTTTTTTTTTTTTAAGAATTTATTTATTTGAGGGAGAGAGCACGAGAAGGGGAGAGGAAGAAGCAGGCTCCCCACTTAGTAGGGAGCCTGATGTTGGGCTCAATCCCAGGACCCCAGGATCATGACCTGAGCTAAAGGCAGATGCTTAACCCCCCCGAGTGCCCCTCCATGTCTCTTCTTAATGTGTTCAATCTTACCTGCTAATTTTCTCATTGTGTAATTTTTGGTTTGGTTGCAGTTGATTTTTCTTTTCATTATTAGTAATATTTTCTTGCTTCTTTACATGCTTGGAAAATTTCTGTTTGCTCCCAGACATACAAATTTCACCTTGTTGAGTAGTGTATACATTTTCATTTCTATAAATATTCTTGAGATTTGCCCTGGAGCTTTGTTAGGTGATCCACAACAGCCTTGAGTCTAGAGCTAATTTTTCCGCATGACTGAGGTAAAATTCTACTAAATACTCTACCCCGTGCCCTAGATATTATGAAGTTTTTCATTCTGGTTGGTGGGAATACACCCTATTCTAGGCCCAAGTGTGGATGATGGTGATTGTTTGCGAATTCTTTTGGATGATTCATTATATGACATCACATTGTTTCCTCACATACATGCACTGATCTGTATTTATCTGAATACAGATATTCCTATACAGGGGACCCTATACAGGAATATACAGCTATACAGGGGACCCTCTGTATAGCTCTGGAGTTCTCTTTGTGCTGCCGTATGAATCCTCCTGCTTTGGTCTCCTTGGATTTCTAGTCCTTCCCCCCGACTCAGGGAAATTGCTGGGCTCTGCCTGGGTCCCCTTCCTGTGCTATGGCCTATAGACTTTCTCTTGTAAGCAGCTAGGGCAGCTATAGATCTCACTTTATTTATTTCCCCATCTCTCTGGGATCACTGTCCTTCATTGCCTGATGTCCAATGTGTAGAAAACTGTTGTCTCCTATATGTTTTCCAGCTTTTTAGTTGTGTTGAGCCAGAGGATACATCCAGCCCATGCTACTCCACCTTGGCCAGAAGAAGTCTTGCCAAATACCAAGTCTGAATAACCATAATTTTTCAGTCATCCTTTCAAGTAAAAATGGGGTTCCATGGAACAAGTAGCTAGTTTAGCTTGCACCAGTCACACACATGCTTTTCTCCAAGACAGCCATCTCACGCATTTCAGTTGGCAGCAGAAGTGCTTTAGGCATACTTCCATTTTGTCACACAGAATACTGAAAAGACATGTAACCAAAGATTGACATTTAATAAAACCAATAATTTTTGGAAGCAACCTAAGCATTCATCAAGAGATGAATAGATAAAGAAGATGTGGGATACACACACACACACACACACACACACAGGAATATTAGCCACAAAGAAGAATGAGCTCTTGTCATGTGCAACAACATGGATGGAGCTAGAGGGTATGATGTTACATGAAAGATAAATACCATATATATACCATATTCCAGTCATATGTGGAGTTTAAGAAACAAAACAAATGAGTGAACAAAGGAAAAAGAGGTATATAAAAAACCACACTCTTAAATACAGAGAACATACTGGTGGTTACCAGAGGGGAGGCGGGTGGGGGGATGGGTGAAACAGATAAGGGGGATGAAGAGGTGCAAACTTCTAGTTACAAAATAAATAAGTCACAAGAGGTGAAAAGTACAGCATAGGGAATATAGTCGATAAGATGGTAATAAGATTATTTGGTGACAGGTGGTGATTATACTTACCATGGTGAGCACGGAGTGATGTATAGAATTGAATTATATTATACACCTGAAATTAGTATAACACTGTATGTTAATTTTACTTCAATTAAAAAAAGAAAAAAGAAAACCCATCATTTTTACTGCTTCATTAAGGAATTTTTAATTTTTTTTATTTTTTATTTTGACAGAGAGAGAGAGTACAAGTAGGGGGAGCGACAGGCAGAGGGAGAGCGAGAAGCAGGCTCCCTGCTCAGCAGGGAGCCCGATGTGGGACTCAATCCCAGGACCCTGGGATCATGACCTGAGCCAAAGGCTCAGCCACTGTCTGAGCCACACAGGCGCCCTCATAAAGGAATTCTTAAGTAAAGCTAGAGTGTGTTTCAGGAAGTGCATGGTGATGAGGAATACGATGGCTAGTAGAGTTTGTTGCTACCCTCTTAATTGGTACTAAGGCCCCAACAGTTTTACCTACCATTACTTTTGTTCTAGCAGTGCAAATATCAGCACAGAGAAAAAGCAAATAACTTCTTAGTATTTTAGAAAAATAGTTTTGACCTCACAGTCCCCTAAAAGGGTCTTGGGGCTGTCCCAAGAGTCCAAAGAGCACACTTGGAGAATTGCTATCACTACAGACTCTCTTGCACCTGTGTACAGAGATATATGTACAAGAATGTTCTTTGTAGCATTGTGTACACTAATACAAATTTGAAAACAGTTAAGTGGTCATCAGTAGTAGAATGGATAAATGAATTGTAGTATATTTATATGATGAATAATATGTAACAATTAAAATGAGTCAACTAAAGCTATATGTATCTATATGTATAAAGATCAAAACAGTTGGGTAGAAAAAAGACACACTGCACAAAGAGATGTACTACTGTATGATACTATTTATATAAGCTTAAAATGTAAAAAAAAGTATGTGTACATGGATACCTACATATGTAGTAAATAAAAACTAAATGGAATATAGTGGCTACCTCTTGGAGGGAGGAGAATGAGATGGGATAGGTGACAGGAACTCTAGTTATATCTGTAATTTTAGTTTTCATTTCCAAAAAATAAATCTGAGGAAATCCAGCAGAATAGGAAAACTTGAAAATGTGGTTGGTTGGCAGGTAGTTTTTTATGATATTCTGTAGTTTTGGGAAAGCTTGAAATTCTTCATATTCATCATCGTCAACCTCACTGTTGAGAAATATACAAAAAGAGAAGATTCATCAACAGATGGTAGGTTCCCAGTTCCACGGTAACAAGGCTCACTGAGCACTGGCTGGCGAGCTCACCATGGGATTATCCTGGTGCCCGCCAGTGGTCATTTACCGAGGGTCTACAGGACTTGACCAAGCTTCGCATTCAACTTCATGATCACCTATGAAATGGGATTATCGTCCTAATGAGACCACTCACAATTTGAAATGTATAACTCGCTCAAGGTTACGCAGTTAGTCAGTTGTGAAGTCACAGTTGGAATCCAGGTCTTTTGGGTTCCAGGTCTGTGCTTTGCTCCCTCTACTAATATCTGAGATGATTGGCTTTTCATGTGAAGTTATTCTGTTTCTATGTCTCCTTCAGCTCTTCTTCCAAACCACTTTTTTTTTTTTTTTGTAGTTTGTTACGTTTCTACTAAGTGAGCCAGCTGGATCAATTACATTGTGTTTGTTGCTATAGCAACAATAATGCAGCAGTATTATTAGGTATTATTACTGTTTGGTTGTGTTGTGAGATTCAGCCAGGCTGATGCCCTGCTATTTGCAGAGGGCTCTTTCCAGAGGCTGCAGCTTTCTTGTCTTTGAAACTAATTGCATCGAGGCTGTGCTTCGTTCAGTGAGGGCTTGGAAGTTTGGGGCTGGGACTGTCGCCTGCTATAGGAAGACTTCTTGATCAATTTTTCGATGGGATCATTTACTGTGTTTTAGGTGATAAAACAAAAGAACCTTTTGAGGTTGTTAATAATAATATCCCACTGACACATCGAGCATTGTCTAAAGATTGATTTGAGTTAATTGAGTAGATGATGGAAAGAGATGATCTACATACTTGTGTAGTTTTTCCCACTTGCAGCTGTCTGATGAAGAAAAACGGAGGCAGAATCCTTGAGATTACATTAATGCATCTGGGAAGATGGGTTGAAGATTTATAGAGTTTAAAAATAGGTTTGTAGGTATGTTTACCTGCCAGCGTTCCTGTAGAAGCCGGAGAGGGTACGTGCTACAGAGAGGTGGTTACATTAGCTGGAGAGAATCCCGCGTGGAGGTGGGACGTTCCACCTTCCCCTGTGCCTCTGCTCTAATTAATTAACAAGGCATTCGCTCCCTGCCGAAGCCATTCTTTCAGTTTGTGCTGCCTTTTCTGCGTGTTGGGGTCTTCGCATCTGTTTTCATGGCATCTGGAAGTATGGACAGTGTTTTCTTTAAGTTTTAGATAAATTTGAGAACAACACAGCCTGGAGAAGCCGTGACTCTCAAACACTGTGGGTGGGAATATATATTGTTTCGATCTTTTTGACTATAATTTGTAAGCTTGATGGTTAAAAGTACCAGCTCTGGAGCCGGACTGCTGCTTTCTGGTTGTGAGTCCTTGGGCAAGTCATTTAATCTCTCTGTGCCTCAGTTTCCTCACCTATGAAATGAGGCTACATAGTACTTACTTAATTAGGTCGTTGTGAGTACAAGAGATAATACATGGAAAGTGCTTACCACAGTGTCTGCACAGAGTAAACCTGCAGTAGGTGTTAGCCCGAGTAAAACTGTATTCTCTTTGAGCCAACAACTCCACATTTAGGGATTTATCCTATAAAAAAGCTGTCATACGTATTCAAAGACATATTTACATGGATATTCACTGTGGCATTGGCACTGCGAAATAACCTAAGTGTCCATCAGTGAGGGATTGGTTAACCATGAAATGGAATCTGGTGCAGCTGTTTGAAAGGATAAAGAGCAGGGCACCTGGGTAGCTCAGTCGGTTGGGGGTCTGACTCTTGGTTTTGGCTCCGGTCATGATCTCGGGGTCATGATCTCCGGATTGTGAGATCGAGCCCTGTGTCAGACTCTGCGCTCAGCGAGGAGTCTGCTGGGGATTTTCTCTCCCTCTCCCTCCCCCTCTGCCCTTCCCCCAGCTTGCATGGGTGTGCATGCTCTCTCTCTCTCAAATAAATAAAATATTTTTAAGAAGTATAAAGATTTGAATGTATTAACATGTTAAGAAATTGGTGCCATATTAATTTTTTTGCCATTTCACTTCACAAATTTTATTTTTTTCAAAGATTTTATTTATTTATTTGATAGAGAGAAAGCACACAAGCAGGAAGGGGCGGGGCAGAGGCAGAGGGAGAAGCAGGCTCTCCGCTGAGCAGGGAGCCCGACATGGGCTTGATTCCAGGACTCCGAGATCACGACCTGAGCGGAAGGCAGATGCTTAACCACCTGAGCCACCCAGGCGCCCCTCAGTTTGCAAATTTTAAAGATATGATAAAGCTGAAAGAATTTTGCAATGAAACCCATATGCTTACCAACTAGCTTCCACAATTAACATTTTATTTTACTTGCTTTATCACATATCCATTCCTCTAGCCAGCCAGCCAGCAGCTTAATATTTTGATTCATTTCAGAGAAGGTTGCAGACATCAGTACACTTCCCCCCAAATACTTCAGCATCCATATATTGATTAGAGTCCATTACTTGTTTATAGTTCTTCCGAAAAATTAGTTTTATAATACAGATATTGTATGAACCCATTTATGTAATAAACAAAGATGTTTCTATGTGTGGGTCTACATGGACCATAGCAAACCAGTTGTGGTAATCTGTTAGGAGTGGCATTACTGAGCAGTGTACTTTGACTTACAGATTTTGAATTTTAACATTTAATTAGTTCTGGAGCATGGCATTGTGGCTCCTCCTCCTTCTGCCTCCCTTCCTTGTCCTCCCCCTCCATCATCATCATCACCATCAAACATAGTTGTAGGAAGCTTCTGTTGTAAAGGTACAACATACTCAGGCAACCCCTGCATTTCATGCAGCAAAAGGGCAAAAATGGGACACTTTTCTAATTGGAGACACTTGTTTTGTCCTTAATTAAGTCTGGGGTCCTTTCTGATACCTTTGTATGAGGGCTCTGAATTAAAAGTGATAGCACTTCTGTAAATATCTGCACTGTTATGTAAGAGCCTGATTTTAACGAAATATTGAAAAACAAATGGAGATTTGTGGAAGACATGTGGGTATGTGGGGTGATTTATCTCAAGGGGCGTTTTATTCTGTGAAATGCATGAAGCTAATTGGCATGTGTCACCTTGGCTAATGGGACTCGCTTTAAAGACTGAAACCAAAGTTCTAAAAGGTAGAAAGATGAGGCTCTTAGCTTTGTTGCAATTAGGTATCCAAGTGCTTAAACCCACTTGATAATTTTCTCTTCATTTCTGTGGGCTGTGGAGTGTGGGAGGAAAAATGGGTAACCATAGGGGAGTAGGGGGTGTGAATACAGACCTATATATAATTTACTTTCCTGGAAAGATATATAGTCAAGTCATTTCAATTGCTTTTTTCCTGGGGGCGTGTATCCTACAGATCCGGCTTGGAGTTGGGTGGCATCCATTAGAAGTGGCAAAAACATTTTTTTTTATGGAGGAATTCAGGAATTTTTAGAGCTTTGCAGTGCATATTTTTCAATATGTTAAGTGCTATCAGAGGGTTTGGATACTTCAATCTTTAAATAAATGGATTTTACAATTGCAAAGTGGTGACTTACTCTTTTTTGGGTTGCAACTCACAATAGCTCCACCTTTTAAGTGAAATTTTAGACGCGGTGGGTTCCAAAATGCTAACTGTGAATTTTTGGGCTTTTAGCATTTTGGAATAGAGTTTAAAGTTTCAGAAGCAGCCAGCACATTTCAATTTAATCTACTGCTGCTGTGTTGTCTCTTGTTGATAGCATAATGCCAGGGCCACAGAGATGTTTTCATGATGTAAATAATTTGTGTATTATAAGTTGTCTAAACACGGCATGTGTGTGATAGGCTGCAATAAAATTGCCTGGATATGGTTTTACATGACGGACTGTAAGAGTTGCCTCAGAGTCATTAGAGCGCAGTATGTAAATAATCCGCATTTAAAATTGTCTTAAATGTGCTTAGACAATGGATGTGAATACCTCCTCCAGATTCATTAATTCCATCATGAATTCACAGTCCACAGCTCCCGAAGGCATCAGCCCGGTCCGTCTCACACCAGCCATCAGCAGGTCGGTTTGCCCATCTCCCAGATGTGTTTGTGAATAGGTGTTGGGGTCCACTGTGGAGGCTCAGGGACACAGCCAGGTAGAGTGCAGATTACACTCTGGACCCACGACTTCCTGCCACTCTCTTCCATCTCTGCCCGTGTTTTTTTTTTTACAAAGACAGGGACAAGTGGGAGCAGGGACATGGAAGGCCCTAACGTGGTGCCCCAGTGTTTGGAGGAGAAGGAAGGTGAGAGGAAGCTGAAACGTTGTTGCTTAAAAGTTGCCCCCAAGCCAGCACGGGTGATGGCATCTTCGGATACTCTGCCCATTTTGCACACGTGGCCCCGGCTGGATTGGGAGCTAGCACTCTGACCACAGGTTGGCCTGTTTTCTTCTCTGCTTCCTTTTTGGATGAGTGGAGACCAGCTGGTTAGACTCGTGAAAGCCTGGTTGTGTGGGGGTCGCAAGTTCGTGTGCATCTATTGTTTGGGAGGACTGGTTAAGCTCTCTCTTTGAAACACACACACAACATAACATAAATCAGAGCCAGAATCTTTTAACATTTACAGTTTTAAATGAAATTCCTGTTGAGAGTCTCTTAAGCTAGATTTATATCTGATTTTGCATTGAACTGTGTCGTTATGTGGGGCTGAGAAACTCTTATGAAATTAAGCGTAATGCGAAAACATGCTGAAAAGACAGTTCTGTAGAAATGTGAAACATTATTATGTTATAGAATATTGGAGTGAAGAAATATGCATAAAGGCATGATTACCGTGGACATTTTCCTTTTAATGATCCTTGTACAATCCTTGGCAGAAAGGTTTGCTGACATCTCCTTGCAGATAAAGGAAAATTGAGACAATATTGATATTCTACATCCATTTTGAGTTCCAAAGAATACCAGGATAGCAAACCAGTCTGTTTTCATGTTCCAAACGGAGGCCCAGGCTGTCTAAGCTGATGCTTGCAGGGACTTTGGGAGAATCTGTCATTTGTGTTTGGGGAATTGGCCCAAGCCTACACACCGTGGAGGACCAAAAAAGGTTGAAATAACGTGTGGAAAGATTAACTTCTGGATGCTCTGAACCAGAAGCTTCTCTCTAGAAGCTTCTCTTCTAGGTTGGATAACTCTGAGGTTGTCGGGTCCTTTCCTCTGAAGAGTTTTTAGGATGGCAAATCATCTTTCAGGAATGATTTGGGGGTGGTTGGTGGAGACTCAGCTTGGGCTAAGCTTTTCTGCTTGCAGCCGGGGCCAGGGCTGTATTCCATATACCCATCATACTCTACCCCACAGGGGACCTTGCTCAGCTCTCTTTCCCATGTAAGACTCCCCCTGCCTCATCTCACCCCTCACCTGGGCTACCCTGGCCCCTTGTCAGAAGCCCCGTTCCCCTTCTTGTTCCCGGAAGACCTTCTTCTGGGGATGGTGATTCTGGTGGGGAAAGGGAGTGCTGTTTCCCCTCCTCCCAGACTCAGTCTCCAGGTCTCTGTCTGCTGGCAAGAGGTCCATGGCAGTTGGAGCACGGCTGGCTGGCGGCACTGAGATCACAAGCCTTCTAGAAACCCTCCCTCCCCACTGAGCTCCTAGCAGATCCCCTGGCAGGGTTGAAACTTTTCCAAAAAACCTTCCTGAGCCTGTGCCTTCTAAGCCTGGCATTGAGATGCCCCTTGCTGTGGGGGAGGGGAGCAGAGGCTGAGCGGTGCCCCAGGCTGGAGCTCAGAGGCCTTTCGCATTTGCTCTGGGTTACACCCACGGTCTGGTGACGGTCAGCCCATACCTTAAATGGGGCTGGTGGCAGTTCTCATCTCTCGCTCCCCTTTCTTCTGCTCTTCTTGGAAGCTCTTAAAGGACCTCAAGGCGTTTGTTACTTAGAGTTGCTTGAAATTAAGCAATTTAATTCTAATTTGGGCCTGCAATGCCCAGTTCTTGGCCACCAGAGGTCACTGTAATAAGGTGGAAAGCAGGTGTTTCAAGAGAGTCTTAAGTTGGTAGTTGGCTCAAATAAATACAATGAAACCAAACAAAATCCCCCCAGTTTCGTAACTGGCCTGGGTGTGCTGCAGTGTGCTCTGGGGTGCGGACCTGCAGTCCTGCTTTCTTCTTAGTCTACTCTACTGCAGAACCAGGGCAGGTGGCTGCTTGGGGAAGGCTCGACTCCCAGGGCCCCTGGTGCAGGCCTCTGGCAGGCGCCCTGTCGTGTGCATCAGGGGCCCGCACTCGGCGGGAGGGCTCTCCTCCTGTCCCACCCACCACACACCCTGACCTTCATCTTCGGAGGCCATTTCTTGCAGCCATCTTGGGGTTAGGCTGTCTTAGGAGCGCGTGTGTTTGCACCTCCCCCTCTGTAACACGGAGTCAGTTACAGTACTGTCCACCTAGGGCTGTTTGGTGTTAAAAAGAGATGATGCAGAAAGCTCAGTGCTTGGCTCATAGCTAGCACTTGATAAATGTCAGCCATAATAACATTCTTACTGGGGAGGACCATCCGTGGAAGCATCTACACCCCAAAGAGCGGCTTGAACAGCAGATTGTGGTGTTCCCCTCCCTGCCCTCTTTGGCCATCCTCTCTGTATGTTGATGCTATCAGTGGAAAGTAAGAAACGCCTGCCTTTGTTGGCAGCAATATCTGAATGTGTGTTCCAGAGAAGGTGTTTTTGTCTTTGGTGGGTGGCTGGCAGAAGAACCTTAGAGTTTTAGGTGGGAGGGTGGGTGGCCCACGTTTGGCAGACACTTGGGTCCTCTGGCTGGAGGTTTTGTGAGGTTTCTCAGGCACTCATTTCTTTTCCAGCTCCAAATGTCTGAGTTGCCTGAACACAGTGAAATTAGAGATGCATGTGGCTCTCTGCAAGTAGCCAGGCGGCATGGGGAGAGGGTGGTTTTGGATGCAGGTGCTCACATTCCTCACTGGGAACATTTGGAGGATATATGGGTCTTGGGGAAGGTGAATGCATTACCTGGGTCCTCTGGAGGGCTGTTCGGGCTGCGAGTGGAGGAGGTCAGGAGCAGTGATCTATGGGACATGCTGCTGCCATCCGCCTTCAGCAGTCATTTTGCCTGGATGTCTCTGCGGAGGTGCCATGCACACGCGCACGCACACACACACACACACACACACGCGTGCGGAAAATCACTAGGGCTGCAGAGCAGGCGAGCTGGCAGCATCAGTGGTGGGGCTGCAGATCTGGGCCTGTGAACCCCAGCCCACAGGCTGGCCACAGGTCCTTCCCTGACTGGCCAGGGACTCCAGGAGACCCGGAGAGACAGAGTAGTGCTGTTGGGGACCCTGTTGTTTTGCCGTGTGGCTGACAGCACTGATGTTGTGGGCTTCAGCTGGTCCAAAGGGATCTGAAGCTGGAAAAGGCACAGGCCTGATTAGCAAATGGTGATGGGCCTCCAGTTCACAGCTGTTGCTGCAGGCTCTGAACAGGAGAGTGCTCCTCGACCTTGAAGACATGCCCTTTAGAGCCCGAATGAGCTGGAGGCAGGAAGTTCTTGGCCCTCCCTTGGCTCCCTGGGTGACCTTCTGAAGCATCGGCTCTTCCCTAGCTTTGGAGAGGGCACTTGTCCCTGTGTGTTGTCCCCCTGTGTCCCGCCTGGTGCGTCTTCCCTCCCAGCTGCTTCTTGTCTCCTCTCTCCCCCATCCCTCCTCTTTCCTGCACCCTCCTTTCCTCTTCCCGTCTGCCAGCCATACCTCCTATCCCTATGTCATCCCGCCATTGGGACTTAAAAACAAAAGCCAAAAACCATACCTGTGAGGGCTTTCCACACAGGTTCTGGAGTTCTCTGGAAGCAGCCCTCTTTATAAACCCAGGGACTAAATCTCTTCAATTGTTGCTAACTTCTGCATGAAGAGACCTTGGAAAGTATGGCTTATACCCCCAAACTCTGCACAGATGAATCTCTCCTGTTTTTAACTCTGTGCCAGATGCCAAGCGAATGTTTTATATGCTTATCTCTTTAATCCTACTAAAACCCCAAGAAGCCAATACTAATGCCATCCCCATTTTTTAGATGCAAAACAGAAGTTCAGAGCATTTAAAAGATAACTTGTCTGAGGTCACCCAGCTGGAATGTGGCAGAATACGGAAGCCTGCGCTCTCTACTCACTCTGACATGTTACCTCCAGGGACCGTGACCAGCCCTTCCTGGGAGGGCCCGGGCTGTCTGATGGCTGTCGGCTGTAGCTGGAAGCGTCTTTCCCACTCATTCTGCCCTCACCTGAGATAGAAAGCAGCTGGTCTCCATCTTGCATGAAATCCCCTTCCTGTACGTCTGACTACTCATTAAGTTGCCCCCCAGGCCAGCCTGGAACTCTTTAAACTTTTAAATACATCTACATTTGAAATGTTATTTTTATTCCATTAGCACCATTACGTGCTTACATAGATGCCCTTGAGGGAAAAGGGTTTCTGGAGGGGGGACTGGAATGTGACCCCTGTTACTGAGTCCTGGTTCTTTCAATTCGAGATATGAAATTGGCTTTCAGAGCATAGGCTGTGGAGCCTGAGTAAAGCAACGTGAGTGGGTTTCAGGAGTCTCTTCTTTGAAGATGTCCTCCAAGATCTGCTCTTGGATTGTGTGACTGATAAGGGCTTGGGGTTACCGAGGCCCTACCTGATACTAGTAATCCCTTTCCCTTAGAAAATGTACATTCAGAACCCCCAAATATGCCTGACTGAGACTTTTCCGTATGAAAGACAATGTCATCAGGGCGTTTGGCAGCGATACGGCACTTAAACCTGAATAAAATAGAAGACAAGATTAAATTAATGGCTTAGATGCTTCTCTTCCTTCCTAAACTGCCTTTCCAGGCTCCCCGAGCCCAGCTTCTCTGAAAGGCCTGGGTTCTTCCAATGGGGTGCCTTGCTGGGGAGGAGACCCCTTTGCGAGGACCTCTGGCCTCTGACCTCTCTTGGCAGAAGTACACAGAAAGTCCAATTTCAGATCTGCTTCTGCATATAAATAGCAGTATTACTTTTAAATTAAAAATTTCATTTTTCCTGCCTGGTGTATAAGCAAATAATTGAGACCTAATTTACTTTATTTAATAAGCCAGCAGCCAGTGTGGGAAAGCCCACACTGCTAAGAACTTGGGAGCATTGTTTACAGCATCCCAGATTTTTCTGGCTGGCTTGTAAGGGTCTGAGCATGCCCTGGAGGAGCAGGAGGCCAGGACAGCAGATCCTCCACCCCTAGTGCCCTGAGAACTCCCATGTGGCCTCCCAAGTGCATGAGGTATCCGCTTAGAAGGTTACTGACCGCCATGCAGGAGCTTTCCGTGAGTGGTTCCCATTATGGGGAACTGGAGCTCCTAGGGCTCATGGGGAAGGGCCACAGCGTCCTGGAGCTGCACAGACTTTGCTCACATGTTGCTGGCATGGAACTGATGTATTCATTCTGCAGACATTTTTGAATGCCTGACACTCTTCTGGCCAGATGGAGAAGGCATTGTGTTTCTCTGGAAGAACTCATGGTCAAGTGGAGAGACAGTGGGAGACAGGAGAGAGGAACTAATTCCATTTGAGTAAGAGTGTGGGGTGGGGCAGGACTGTGTGTTTTGGACTCACACAGGACCAGTCTTTGAATACTGCTCTTTTTACTTAATAGACATGTGACCTCAGTAAATATATTTAATTTCTTTGAGGCTTGGTTTCTTCATCTATAAAAAAATGCACATAGCAATGCTTTTTTTCCAGGCTTGGCATATGGATGAACTATAAAAGCAGATGCATGACTGTCATAGGACCTTGCCCATCACAGCTACTGGCCTGGGACAGATGTGGGCGGAGGGGGCTGCCTGTCAGTATCTGCATTTTTGCCTGGGGGCCCATGGTAGGACTGCTCCAACCTCTCCTCTTTGAAGTCATGGGTGGACTGGCTTTGGCCGGTGACTTGTGTCTCTTCTGGGCAGAAGCTTTAAGAGCTAGAATGTGGTTTGCTATGTGCCCTTCCCCCAACTTGGCAACCTGGATGTTCACATAAGGTGGCGCCTCCATCAGCCTGGATCCCTGAGAGACCACAAGGCACAGAGTCCCCTCCCCAACAGCATGCATTGGATGTGTGATACAACAAGAAACAATATCACTGAAATTCTAAGTTTGATTGTTATGGCAGCAGAACTTGGCGCATCCTGACTAAATGTTCGAGAGGATCCATTTTCTCCTTTCAGTGAGAAGGAAAAGGTTCAATTCAAGCCCCCTCTTTAGTCAGGACCCAGCATTTTCCAGATGCATAAGGGGAAAAGGGAACTGCAGGACGGCACCCCTGTCTCTCGAGAGCACATTTCTGTCTCCTCTGTGAGCTCCTCCTCCACTCTCCTCCATTTCCCCCGTCTCATTCTCTCCTCTCCACCCCCATCCTTCCTCCATTCTCTTCTCTTGCCAGGTGTCCCAAGGCTCCATGACCCTGGCAATTGTGGCATGACTGGCCTGTGTCCCCGGCGAGGTGGCCTGTCTCAGGACTTTGCAGCGTCATCTCTCCTGTGCCCTGAGCTTCTCCCTGTTGCCCCCTCCCTCAGAGGTTACCAGGGTTAGAGAGTGAAGCACGCTCCCTACTGTCTGTGTGGGGACGGCAGTGAGGTGTCAGCCAGCTGGGCAGGAGGCATGTTTGAGGGGCGTCCACCCACATTGGATGCCACCCCAGGAACTGAGCTCTTGTGACCTGGGCAGATGCTGTATGAACCCTGGAATCTGGGTTGCCAGGTGACTTTTGCTGGTTTTCAGTGACAAAGAAGAGATTTTAGGGCTTCACTCACCCCTGCCTTCCAGTTAATTCCCTGGTTGGCCAGTGGGTGAATTCCAGGCTAAGTTGCCCCAAGAGCAGGGCAGGCCGCCAGTCACAGCTGTACAGTCTGTGTGGGGCCTGGGACACAGAGAAGTTTCTGTGGGGGGGAGGGTAGAGTCTTCCCGGCCTCGTGGGGATGAAGACGTTGGCTGGATGGCCCTCAGACCTGTGCTTTATTAAGATAATAATACAATCACTGTGGGAACAGAGCCTATTAATTATTATGACAAGGAGAAATTTTGGAGTGTGGGAAAAGGGAAGAGAGAGAGTCACTCCGAGGTAAAATAACACTGCACATGGAAGGTCCAGGTAATTACGAGCGAGGCAAACGCTAACCAGATAGTCACAGTGGGAGTCGTTTGAAAAACAAAATACAATTAAAAGTTTAATATTTGATGGAATCAGTAAACTAAGTTGCTGGAATGAGGCTTCTCGGGGGAAAGGAGAGTCTGCTGTGTGCTTTGGTGTGGCCAGGCAGCTGGCGCATGGGGAGCCCTGTTCCCACAGCCCTCGCCCGGGAGGGACTCTCTCCAAGCCTCGGGTGGGTTTGTGCCCCCTTTGAGCTCTGCAAGGAATGCAGCAGCCCCCCATCCGTGCCCACCTCTGAGCGGCCTCTCAGCTGCTCTGGAGTCAGGAGCGGGCAGGCTCACTTGTCGCTGGGACAATGGCTTGTATCACACACGGATATACATCCTGCAGGTGTGTGCAGATGCGGTGCTTGAACGGGGCTCAGTGTCTTCCTAGGAGGGGTGGGCCAGTTGAAGCTGAGCTTTGTGATAAGGCCTTCCCCAAAGGCATTTGAAATTGTTCATAGGACTTTCGAGACTTTAAGATGATCCATCAACTGGTGTTGCAAATCTCCTCCAGCTTTAGGAATTAGCTTAAAATTAAAGTTACAGAGAGGCCAAATCTCCCTAGACTCAAGCTGACTCAGGAACGTGCAATGCGCGGCTTCATTTCAACCCGTAGCTCCCTGCTATCATCCACGAGGAGATGGTCATCGAATGTCAGTTGGTTAACTTGACACTCACATCAGCCGTTCTCTTGACTGCAGGCGCAGCACATTTCAAGTGTGGGGGTCACATGCTCCCTGAGTGTTGGTTTTGAGTCTTGGGCTAAGCTGAAAATCCAGATGGGGTCAATGTGAGCAGTCCAGGGGAAGGCTGTCTGGTCAGAGCGGCTAGCGTGCCGTGAACTTGGAGCTGAGCAGGTTCATTAGGAAGACCCAAAGAGGAAGCAGAGCGGATGGCCACTGGTGCTCTGCGGGTCCCCCTCCCCCCAGCGTCTCCACACGGATCCGCAATTCTGGGGGATATAATGACTCGCAGCACACTGATGGTTGCACTCCACCTTTATGTTGTGCCCCTCGTTTTCAAAGAAGCAGTTCACAGCCAGTAAGATGTGATGCTTTTCAAAGTGTTTACTTATCTCATGAATGTTGATTAGGCACTTGGTGTGGACCAGGCACTAACCTGGATGCTGGGATACAGCAGTTACAACAATTACAGACCTTTGCCTTCGTGGAGTTTATATTCGAGCAGGAGGAGTTGTTCAGGCAGTCAACAGGATGAGTAGGGGAATTTGGAATGTCTCAGAGGGTGACCTCTGCCCTGAGAGGAAATAAAGGGACTGGGTGGGGGGGCGGGTGCAGAGCATGGGAGAAGGGCAGTAGGAAATAGGGCAGTCAGGAAGGCTACCTTCCTGTTTGGGTAAAGCCTCAGGAGGGGAGGGAGTGAGCCACGTGGCCATCTGGGGACTGAGGGAGTAGCAGGTGCAGTGTCCCTGAGGGGATTGTTCCGAAGGACAGCGGGGATGGTGAGGCTGGAGCTGGGTGAATGGAGAGGGGAATGTGGAGGGACCTGAGATCAGAGAAGGGATGGGGCTCAGGCCACTGGGAGGGGCTGGGGGCCGCTGTTCCCGACCATTGCCTTGCCTCCATGGCCGTGGAGGAATGGGGTAGGACCGGAGCCTCCCTGTCTCGTCTGACTGGGGAGGTAGGGCAGGAGGAGTCTATAAATAATGAGCTACCTCGACCCTGAGATGCTCCAGAGGCAGCACTGGGGGCAGGATGGGGTCAGGATGAAGACACCTGAATCTAAGCCCCCCTGGATGGCTGGGTCCACATTCCCGCTGCTCTTTGCTCCTCTGGATCCTGGTGGGGTGGTGGGTTTAGACCTAGACCCTCTCTCAAACAGGCCTTGGCTGCATGGAGCACCATCAGGGGGAGGGGGAGAACCGACTTCAGACTTCGGCAAATACCACCCGTGGTGTCTGTCAGGGCAACCCAGACTATGGAAAATGTTGCAAGCCTGTCCCTCTGACTCTTTGCACCCAGGCAGACAAGTTCAATGTTGTGCCATATTTTTGTATATGAGGAAGTTGGTAGCTGAGTGGATTTTGGGGGGAGCAGTGGGCAGGGTGGGTGGAGGAGAGAGTGCAATGGAGGTTGGAGGGGGTGCGCCCAAAGAAGCCCTTGCTCCATGAGCTTCTGGTCCCGTGGGGTGAGACGAGACAAGAGGCAAGGGCTCCCCTAAGGACACAGAGAAACAGAAATGGTGGCATGTTTCTGGGAGCTGGGGGCAAGAGCACCCGGAGAAGCAGCTGCAGGTGGTACAGTTTTGGAAGCAAATCCTGGTAGTCTGTCTTCAGCTTGGGGGCATAGTGGCCATGCTGCCCATTTGGGGAGGGGTGATTTGGATTGCATGTCCTCGAGGGCTGGCCCCCAAGTCAGCCCTTTCTGTTTTGGTCTTGGCTGGCGAGGAGCTGAGGGGAGGCGCCAGCAGACACCAAGAACAATGTCAGCATCCAATGTGTCAATAGGAGGGTTTGGTGGGAGGTCGATACCGCACCTCGGGTCTGAAAGTTCTTCTATCTGGTTGCTTATGGGCTGAAAATCTCAGAACTCAGAAGGGCGACTCCGAGTTCATTCCGAATGCCATGGGCTGGTGGGGAGAAAGGCCACGTGTTCTCGGTGATGGCGCTGATGCAGGCTCGTGGGTGGCCCGTGACCCTCCAGCCCCCGAGAGAAGGGAGATTATGCACTGTCACTGCAGCTCCCATCCCAGGTGACACTTCCAAACCGGTCCTAAATCCTGCATCTGTGTGGGGCTGATAGGTGCAGCTGGGGTTTGGCCCTCCCACCTCTGGGGGCTCCAAGCTGTGGGCTCACTTCAGGCGCCCAGCCTGAGGGTTCAAGGTGGTTGGTGATGAGCTTGGGGACTCAGCTGCTGTTTGCTGGAATGTCCTTTCTGAGGAAAAATCCCTGTTTGCCAGGACAGACTCAGAACATTCCTGAACCAGAGGCTACTCCCTTTGGGTCCCTGTTCATTCTAATAGGTGGCTCCTCCGAGCTCCCAGATTGCCCTCTATTCCCAGAATCTGATCCCCGTACAGCTCCATGCACCCCCTTTCCTGACCCCATCTCCCCACTCCCCCAACTCCTGGAGCTTTCTGCTGTGCTCTTTGGAACTTGCAAGCTCTCTATGTCCCTACCCTGTCTCCAGTGCCGTCTCCCCCTTCTCCCTCTGTGGGCTCCCCCTTCTCCTTCTGTGGGGCCTCTGGTTCTCACCCCCATCCTGAAGTAGATGCACCTTTGGTCCTTGGTGCCTCTTCCAGATCACTTCCCTCCCCCAGTTTATTCTCAGATGGTCCTGCTCCCCAGCACTCCATGGGGCCATCTAGGGTCACTCAGCCCCACACTGGGCGGTGCCAAGCCTCCCCTGTTCTAACATATTGTCATATCCTCTGCCCATGATGACATGATGGCATCCACTTTCCCACGTCCATGATGTCCTCCCTCCCCAAGGCTCCTCCTTCACCTTTCTCCCTGACTCATGCCCATTGCTGGGATCTGGTATCCCCGACCTCCACCATCATGATCTCAGGTTCCAGATGCCCTTCCAGACCTGCCTGTCCTCCTTGCTCTCTCCTGTGCTTCCAACACCCTCCTCCCCTGCTTTGCCATGCCAGCTCTCCCGGAACCAGGGATCCTGGTCACCTCCATCGTGGCCTCACGCTCCTCCTAACTCAGCTCAGATGCCACTTGATTATCGTGTGTCCCCTTCTGATTCCTGGGCCTATCATATCATCAGACGTGCTTGGTGGAGTCCCAGGCCTCCTTACACCGAATCCCCTCCTGTCCTGTGTCTGCCCCACTGTCTGCCCCTAAGGGAACCTCAGGGCCTTCAGTTCACCACCACTGCCACCTCCCACGTGCTCTCCTGTCCTCTCCTTCAGCCTCCCTCCCTCCTGCCTGCCCTCTCACCGAGGAGAAGAGGGGAGAGGAGAGGAGAGGGGAGGGGAGGAGAGGTGAAGAGAGAAGAGGAGAAGAGAGGGGAGGAGAGGAGAGAGGAGGGGAGGGGAAGAGAAGAGAAGAAAGAAGAGAGGAGAGGGGAGGGGAGGGGAAGAGAGGAGAGGGGAGGGGAGGGGAGGAGGAGAGGAGAGGAGGCATTCAGAATGGCCAGCCTCTTGGCCGCTGCCGCTCCCATGCTCCATGCTTGGCTGGCTGGGGGAGCCAGACAGAACTGAGGGGGGTGGCCTAGGGGCTGGGGGTGGGGCAGGCACAGGGCAGGAGGGGATTCGGTGTTAGGAGGCCTGGACTCCACCAAGCAGGTCTGATGACGTTTCAGGCCCAGGGACTGACGGGGACGCACGAGTGACTTGCTGGGGCAGCTGGAAGCACAGGCTGGTGCTGCTCCTCTCCGAGGACACTTACCCTCATGCACTTGACCCTGTTGCGCTGCCCTTTTCCCTCCTCTCCCCTGCACTGGCTGAGTCTTCTCCCACCTTTTCTTCCCTCGCCTCCCCCTTGCCTGGTTCTTTCCCATCAGCATCCACATATGTTCCCATCGTTAAGCAACACCCTCCGGACTCATTCCCACCTCCAGCTCTGACTCCGTCTGGGTGTTGTGCCCTTTACATCAAACCCTCTGGAAGGATGAGTTCTCTACTCCCTACGTCTGACTTTACTGCCACGGCAGGTTCAGACCCAAGAGTACATGGCAGCAGCCTCGTACCTGCTCCTCTGTAGTGGGTCCCCCTGCTTCACCCCTGCTTTCCTCTAGTACATTCTTGACACAGCCGTGTGAGGGGTCTTTGTAGAACGTGCCTCCTTGCTCATAGCCCTCTCGTGCCCCCCTCTCACTTGAGGTAGACCAGGGTCTTTACTGTGACCAACAAGGCCCCAAAGGACCTTCCCAGCCATGTCGCTCTGAGCTCAGCTCTCCCCACTCCCTTTGCTCAGTCCACTTCAAAGATGCAGGACTCTTCACCATTTCTCACCCTGGGCCTTTGCCCAGGCTGTTCTTGTTTGGAATGCTCTCTCCCCCAAGTGTCTGTGTGGCTCCCTTGTGCTCCTGCAGACGGGGATTGCTCTGTGTTTGGCTGTGTCCCCAGCACCTACAACGGTCTGACAAGTGGTTGGAGCTCAGTGCACGTTTGTGGAGCGAATGAATGAACACTGCTGACAGGAGCCCTGAGTGTTCCTGATGAGACGGCTCTTAGCAACGCAGCATCTACCATGGTCCCCCCTGTGGGCCCTGCAAGCCTCTGTCCTCACTGGCCTTGGAGATGTCTTCCCCACTGCCCATGTGCTCCCGCCGCCTTTGCTGCAGTGAGTCCCCGGGGGGTCCTTGTGCTCACAGTCTCATCACAAGCTGTCCACCCTCACCACCTCTGAGTGAGTCACTGCTGGTGCACGGCCTACCTCCTTTCCTGCTGTTCTCACCTCCAAGCTTACGCAGGGAGCCAGGGCCTCTCCTGCTGATTCCTGGACAGTTCCCAGATGAGCCGCATCCACCCCCCGGGAGGAAGGATGGGAAGGGAGGCTGCTGTCCTGCATCTCTTGGTTCCTACCACAAAGAGCACGCCTCCCCGGGCTTCTCTGAGTTTGAGGTCTGTTGGCAAGACTGATGGGTGATCTAGGGGCCAGGGAACGTCATGTAGTTATTCATCTTCCACTTCTTGCACATGGCACCTCAAAGCCCTGGGATGGTTCTGCTCTGCCTCTCAGTGGCTCCAGTGGGACTCTGTCCCTGAGCACCCGCTTCCTTGGGCATGAACTAAGGCACACATGAGAGAACACTCGAGAAGGGGCTCTGAACTCTAATACACAACACACATGTTAGGGACTGTTGGTATTTGTTAATGTCCACCCACGCAGCGAACATTCATTGTGCCCTTGTTTCGGGTGCTGTGGGACGTGGCCACTACCCCACACGGACACCTGCTGTGCCGTGGCCCCCGTCCTGGGTGGCTCTGTCTTCATCTGTGGGCTGGGGTGGCTTCACAGTGGGTGGCCCCGTGGCCCCCATCATCAGACCCCAGGCCACTTGCTTAGTCTGTTCCACCCAGGGCTTCACCTGCCTGGGCCCGCTCAGGCTCACAGACGCTGTGTTCTGTCTCTGCTGTGAGTCCCAGCTGGAAGGATGTTGGGGCTAAACAACCCCAGTGGAGAACAACCTCTGGACTGAGGGGCCCTTCCGGGGTGGGGGGCCTCCAAATTAGGTCCTGTCCCTGCTCCTCACTTGGCCCAAGGAGCACCATTTCTCTT
The DNA here is from genome assembly GCF_054177405.1 of Leptonychotes weddellii. Lineage (NCBI taxonomy): Eukaryota > Metazoa > Chordata > Mammalia > Carnivora > Phocidae > Leptonychotes > Leptonychotes weddellii. The sequence continues at coordinate 4,416,549 of NC_138372.1, forward strand.
CTCCCCTGAAGTTCCTGTACCTCCTGCCACGCTCTGCATGATCCCACACCTAAAAGGCTTCAGTAACACACTAGGATGCAAAGCCGGTTCCTGGGGCCCTGGGGGCCGCCCAGGGCCTATCGGCTCAGGGGCCTTCAGGTCACTCCTCACCTGGAGCCAGCCAGGACGTGGCATTTCACAGACATGCATGGTTTGGTGACCTCTTTTGATGTTACCATGGTGCTTTTGAGTTATCTACATTTCGCGTTTCAATCATTTATTTTTAACCTCTCAAGTAACTGAGCCTGCAATTAGAACACGAGGCCGCCAGGTGGGCGGTGGGGGGAAGGGGGGGAGCGTGATCTGACCTGTCTGCTTAAACTGCATGGGATTATCTGAAAGGCATTTTGCAGTCATTACTTTCCCAGCTCTTTTTACTTTTTAAAATAATAATAATAATGATAAAACTCTGTTAAAACAGAGAGCCACACAAACACAATACTGCGGAACACCAGACATAAGCACTCGTGGGTGGGTGGACTCAGCCCATGTTTACTGAAAACCTTTTAAATCCAGGCCCTGTCCTTGGTGCTGGGGACACAGTGATGGATACGATGGGGTGTCCCCGCCGAGGGAGGGTCACAGAGTCTGGGGACGGGGGAGGCAGATCTCTGAGAAACACCTGCTAGGTGCTGAAAAGGCGGTGTGAGCAGGGGAATGGCTGGGGAGAGGGGCCTGCCATGCTAGGAGAGGCCTGGGAGGCCCGAGCCCTGTGCTATTTCAGGGGAGTGGACACAGGCAGGTGACAGGCCCTGGTCCCAAAGCTGTGGGGACCAGGAGGGCTAATCCTGCCCCCCTTGGAGAGGTTCCACGGGGGAACTCAGTGTTAGGCACCCCAGGGCCGGCCTCCCAGGCTCACATGGTGCTCAGTACTGTTCACAGCTTCCGGGACTCGCTTTCTCCTGCTCACCCTCATGGCTTGGGGCTGGCACCACTCTGGGTGGCTGGAGAGCCCAGCATGGGATGGAAGTGGAGAGACAGAGCCTCAAGCTCTGTGCTCTTTCCTACCAGGCCTGAGACAGGGTCCGGGCTCTGGGCTCCCGGCGCTCTTTCACCTCTTTGCAATTTGAGGCCCTTTTGGAAGTTTGCCTGTTGGGAGATGAAGGTAATCTCTCCTCTGCCCTTGAGTTTCTCAACTGGGAAATGGAGATGTGGGCACGGGGCTCCCTGCCCCAGTTCCCTAGCATCCCGCAATGCGTGTAAACTGACTCGGGCACTGGCGGCTTTAGCAGGAGTGGTCCTGGGGATCGATCTTTGAAAGAGCTTATATCTCTGCCAGAACAAAGTATTTAAAAAGGCCAACTTTACCGGTATTTAAACATAGATTTAAAGGGGGTTTTACGATACTTCTATGCAGCAGGCTCGACAAATGTCAGGTTGGCAGATTGGCTCTTGCTGCATTCAGGCCATACTCTGCTCAGGCTATGTCTCCCCTCCTTGCAGGGAAGGGTCAAGATTCCAGGGGTCTCCTTAGGTGCTTGGGAGGGTATCTAGCTGCCACTGGACTAATCTGACCCATGAGGGAGAAGTCCCATCTAGCTGTGGTTTTGTTTACACCTGCATGAGGCCTTTCTGGAAACTGTTTTGGCAGTTGGTTCTGATAACATCCTGATTAAAATACAGATGAGGGTTTAGTGGGGTGGGCCCCCCAGCCTGGGTGTAGTCACGGTTTGTCACGGTCCTGCATTGAGGGCTCTATCCTGGCCATTAAGCCTTCCCCTCTGAGCTGGAGCAGAGCCAACGACTTCTCAGAGCCAGGACTAGGAGGAAGATTGCCTGTGGGAGGATCTTCCTTCACTGGACCCCGGATCCCGGAAGCCCAGCCAGGGCAGGCCATTTGGTGGTGGCAGGATTTAGAGGAGCAAGGGCTGCTTTCTGTTCCAGAGGCAGGGAGGGGACATTTCCAGCAAGATCAGGTTTTCTCAGAGGTGACCCCCTGTTGTGGAGGTCGGTATTACCCAGGGTGCGAGTCCACGAGCGTGGCTCATATTCCCCAGAGGAGTGTCCCTGGCAGGGGAGTGTCCCCACCCTCCTTCCCCTCTTGCCAGATGGAAATAGCCCCGCGGACACCCAGCTCTGCCTGCCTGGGGCTCTTCCTCTGGATTCCCTAGTGTGGTGATACCTCCATAGTGGCCAGGATGACGTGCCCCCTGACCCTGACCTGCCGCTTCCCGCCCTCTGCCCTCTGGGACTGGGAGAGAGTTTCTGGCCTTGCCGATTTATTTTACACTCAGCATGTATTCCTTGGCCGGGGATGGCTTGGGTTTTCTCATTTTTGTTCCAGGCCTGATCTTTTGTGGGGCGAAGTGGAGGAACACATCCAGGCACCCCATTCATGGGCCGCTGGCCTGCCTGGGGAGCCCCCACCTGGAGCCCTTGCTTCTGGGATGGCAGAGGCTAAAGTCCATCGCTGTGGAGGGAGACAGCACTGCTGCCTGCAAGGCTCACATAGTCCCTCCGCTCAGAGAGATGCCCGGCGGGTGTTTGTGGGATAAATGAACAAGCGGAGGATGAGTGAGCCACGCTGGGCCAATAGAGAGGGGACAGTGCCACTGTGAGTGTCAGAGTCCTGCTGGTGGTGGAACCCCCAAAACTGGGCTCTCCTTTTCAGAGATGACATCTGGGTGGATGGAGTCACCCAAGTTCTAGGGTCTGAACATAGAGGCCAGGGCTTATGAAAATCCCCTCTTTTCCTTAAATTAGCATGATTTAAATGCCATCTGGCCCCATGGAAAGCTAAAAAATACTGATAAATCAGTTCTGATAAATCAGTTTCCCATGGCTAAAGTGAGTGTATAACGGGGTGCACGTGCACACACCTCCCCCCTTTCTTTCCTGTTGTGTGTTCCGGGTCATGTCTGTAGGCTCGGAAAGCTGTGTTCTTCTAGACTCAGGGTGTGAGTTCATGGGCCGGGGAGGTACACCCTTGGGTCCTCCCTGGCCTTCCTGGGTGTCCAGCATCGCTGCTCCATTCCTGGCTTTTCTCGGCGTCTGCTCCTGGGCCTCCTGAGGATGTCCCACCACCACCCTCTCCATCTCAGGGTGCCCCCTCCAGCCTCCCCACTGCAGAGTTCTCTCTCTAGACAGACTGGGGAGGAGCTCCAGTGAGCTCCTTCCTTCTTTACTGACCCCAAGGACTCAAGTCTCGTTCGGTTCAAGATGTCATCAAGTGGATGGTGGGGTGGAAGGCGTGATGTTGACAAACCTGGTGAAGTTAGAAGAATTTAAGAAATCTTCTGGTCTGGTTACCAGGATGGTCCCCTTGTGGTCACTCTTCCTCAAATGTCACCCCATTTCTTCTTTTTTTATTCTCAAGGGAGCTTCCTCCCAGTCCTGATGCCTAAAGCGATCCGAGTGGAGTCATGTGTATTGAGGAGGATTGAGAATAGAGTATAATGAGTGGGCTTTATTGAGCTTTCTGTTGTTCTGGACACTTATGTTTAGTGCTTTAAAAAATATGATTGGATCTAAATAGCAGAGGCTATTATTACCCCTCGTTTCGGTAGGAGTGGCCTGAGGCCCAGGTAACAGAGCAAATAAATGGAAGAAGCAGGACTCAAATCTAAGTACCTAGCCCTCAGCTGGTGCACCTGCCCCCAGACTGGGCCCTGGGGCCCCCAGCATTGTTGGTGTACCTCCTCCGTAAGAACGTATGGTGCCCACGCATCTTAGGTGGATGCTTGTGAGCGGGGAACCTTAAGATGGGTGGATTCCCTTCTTAAAGGGCTGTGTTAGTCTTCTTGGGCTTCCGGAACAAAGTACTGCACACTATGTGGCTTAAATCACAGACATTTATTTTCTGGTAGATCGGGAGCCTGCAAACCTAAGATCAGGTGTCGGTGGGGCTGGTTTCTCCTGAGGCCTCTCTCCTTGGCTTGCAGATGGCTGCCTCTCGCTGTGTCCTCACACTGTCTTTCCTCCATGCGTGTGTCCCTGGTGTGTCTCCCTTCTCATAAGGACACCAGTCCTGCTGGATCAGAGCCCACTGATATGACCTCATTTTACCTTCTCCACCTCCTTAAAGGCCCCGTCTCCAGATGCAGTCACAGGCTGAGCTTCTGGGGGTTAGGACTTCAACATGTGAATTTGGGGGGACACCATTCATCCCATAACAGGGGCCTTCTGTTTCACACGGGCGGCATCTCCTTGGGGTGACCACTGTTTAGCCTACGGTGCACCTGTCTTCAGACCACCAGGGGAAGCCAGCCAGCTGCGGGTCATGGGCGCACCGGAAGTGGTTATGGCCCCAGGCCCTCACAACCCTGGATTTTATGTTCCATCCAAAACAGCAGACATTTTCTCCATACTGTGGAAAGTTTTGTGGACTCTTGTATAATACCAGACAAGCCTTCTGCATTGAAATTGTTTGAGAATTGGGTTCCATTTTCCCAGGAGCACGTAAAGTGTTGCCAGAGAAGCAGAATTGTTGGAGATTTATGTTGGTTTTTCTGACATAAGGAAGATTTCCTTTTGTTTCTTGGAACTGACTGGAGTGTGCTTGCCAGAAGAGCGGCCTCAGAAGGAGCAGATCATTTCCCCTTGTTCTTCCTTCTTCTTTTTTTATTCCCTCTCAATTTATTTTCAGGTCAGAGCTTCATGAGGTCGCTGAAGCTGTGAAATCTGACAGACTCGCCATCTGAGCAAACAGACTGTCCAGGAACAGGTTTTATTTGGCTCACCAAGGCGATGTGACAGTCTGGGAAAATCCCCAGTCTTTCCATTTTGTCTTTGCCTGAAAGAGTTTGGTTCAGTTCAACAAATATTAACTGAGTAACTCCTTTGTGCCAGGGATGATGTTAGGCGCCAAGGCTCTGGAACTGGGTAAAATCCAGTCCTATCCTGAGCCGGGCAGACACATAAGCTCTCGCGTATTCTCAAGGTGGGTCCCACACGGCCCGGAATATGCGTTCATCTGGGCTGCCGGCTGCCTGGGCTCCCAGGCTGTTAACTTATCGAAAAATTTCATAACTATTGATAAAGAAGGTGCCACCCCAAGCTCCCTGAGTCCCCCCTACTGCTCTGGCTTGCGTCCATTCTGAGTAGTGGTGTCTGTGCCAGGCCATTTCATATTTGGGATGTCACCCCTGTGAAGGGCACATCGATAGGAGGGGGTTGGGTTGAGTGTGAGGTGCTGGGAGAGGCATTTGGAGGAGGTGAGGGCTAGGTCAGATTTTGAGTAGAAGTTGAGCAGACAGACTGGGAGGGCAGGAGGAAGGCCAGTCTAAGTAGGGGACATAGGCTGTCAAAGGCTCTGAGACAGTACATGGCATGGTGGGCTTTGTGAAGTGCTGACAGAACGGGGGCAGGGCACAGGCAGAAGCACGAGGCTGGATGGGGCTGCTGGAGGGGGCGCAGCACCGGGCGATGGTAGCTGGGCAGAGGGTGGGGCTGGTGGAGGGACCTGGGAGGAAAGCCCGATCCAGGTAACCAGGGGTTTGCGTGTCATGCAGCAGTGCCGGGGTCTGAGGTTGAACGAGGAAAGGGTTTATTGTGATGGTTTATATGGTCCCGTTACATTTTTAAAATTTACATATTTAAATATCCTACCTTGTTCCAGACAGGATTTAGGTTCCAGACACATAGCTGATGCCCAATAAATAGCCGTATAATAGATTATATATTTAAGGCCAATTATAAAGAAACATATAATACAGTCAGTTAAACATTTTTGGTGCAAAAAGTGAGGAAAGGAGGAGAAGATGAGGCAGGATTAAATCGAGTGTGCAACACAGAACTGTCTGTCAGATGCGCTCATAGGGACCGAGCACCCAGTGACAAGGGGAGACACTGTTGCTGACAGACAAGTGAGGGTGTGTGGGAAGGCCCAAGGGAGGCCTTGCCAGGAGGCTCCTTGCCCAGCAGCAGCACCACCGTGGGGCTCGCGCCCAGGCCATGGCGGGGGGACGCCCGCAGGCCCGGGCGTGAGGAGCGCGCTCTGAGGGTTGCCGGTTGCGTGTTTCCCATAAGTCAATCCCACAATCTGGGCAGCCGAAAGTGACAGCCATTCATTCTCTCACAGTTCCAGAGGCTGGAGGTGGTCGATTCTTGGCGTTCCTGGGCCTGCAGCTGCCTCCCTCCGGTCTCTGCCTCCATGGCCTCCTCCCCGTGCATCCGTCTGCACGTGGCCAGACATGTTAGGACAGCTGTCCCATCTGTAGGCCCACCCCACTCCAGGGACGACCTTGCCTTAACTTGATCCCATCTTCAAAGACCCTATTTCCAAATAAGCTCACGTTCCCAGGTACTGGGTTAGGACTCGAGCAGATCTTTTTGGGGACACAATTCAGACCTCATGAGCAGGTCCGTTCTGGGCCCGAAGTGCTGGCAGAAGGAAAGTAATAAGGCCTCTCAGACACATTGATATGCTGAGGCACAGCCTCCTCGGGGGAGATTATCTGGAGCTTTTCACTAATTTGTTTGACCACAAGGAACTACCCCCCCCCCCCCCCCCCCCCCCATCCCCATCCACATCCCTTTCCCTTTATTTTGGGAGAACATCTGTGGAGAGAATGTTCTGTGGCACATAGCTTAGGAAAGGCTGGTTTCGCTGCATTGCAGACTGGAGGCAGGGACAGACGGAACCTCCCCCCTCTTGCAATGAAAGACTTCTGAAGAAATATCGCTGCATGACCCCCTCCTCCCTTTTTGTGTTTTTTTTTTTTTAAGATTTTATTTATTTATTTGACAGAGAGAGACATAGCGAGAGCAGGAACACAAGCCAGGGGAGTGGGAGAGGGAGAAGCAGGCCTCCCGTGGAGCAGGGAGCCCGATGAGGGGCTCGATCCCAGGACCCTGGGACCATGACCTGAGCCGAAGGCAGATGCTTAACGACTGAGCCCCCCAGGCACCCCCTTTTTGTAGTTTTAAAGCTATTTTGGATCTGGGGCGCCTGGGTGGCTCAGTTGGTTAGGCGACTGCCTTCGGCTCAGGTCATGATCCTGGAGTCCCGGGATCGAGTCCTGCATCGGGCTCCCCGCTCAGCGGGGGGTCTGCTTCTCCCTCTGACCCTCCTCCCTCTCGTGCTCTCTGTCTCTCATTCTCTCTCTCAAATAAATAAATAAAATCTTTAAAAAAAAAAAAAAAGCTATTTTGGATCTGAACTACATCCTGGCTCTAATTTGCATTTGTATTTAGATTTAAAGGAGTAGACGTTTTCTTCTCATAAAAAACCCCAGCAAGATGTAGATACAAACTGGGGCCAGTGCAACAGGCAGACCTCTCGGGCTCCTGTTTCTGTCTGTCCAGCATCCTGCTGGCGTGGGGAGCAAGCATAATGGTGAGTGAGCCAGAGACATTTGCCCCTTGCAGTTTATATTCTAGTGGGGAAGAAAAGGAAGTAAATCAGTGTATTAGCTCGGTTGCCGTAACAAAATACCATGGAACAGGCAGCTTAAACAAGACACTGATTTCCCACAGTCCTGGAGGGAGGCTGGGAAGCCTAAGACCAAGGTGCTGGCCAGTTTGGGTTTTGGTGAGAGGCTGCTTCCTGGCTTTCGGATGGCCGCCTTCCCGCTGTGTCCTGACGTGGCAGAGCCCTCTCTCTCTCTCTCCTTTTGTTTTTATTATTATGTTATGTTAATCACCATACATTACATCATTAGTTTTAGATGTAGTGTTCCATGATTCATTGTTTGAGTATAACACCCAGTGCTCCATGCAGAATGTGCTCTCCTTAATACCCATCACCACTGGGGAGGGTATGTGCTATGGTGAGCGCTGTGAATTGTGTGAGACTGTTGAATCACAGACCTGTACCTCTGAAACAAATAATACATTATATGTTAAAAAAAAAAAAAGAAGAAGAAAAAAAAAAAAAAGAATCTCTCTCTCTCTCTCGCTTCCACTTATCAAGCCACTAATCCCATCATGAGGGAGGCACCTCACATGGGGAGTAAGGACTTCAAGAGGAATTTGGTGGGGATGCAATTCAGGCCATAGCCATGAGTGAATAGGTAGTCGAGACCATGGCCTTGGCAAGAAGGGCTGTGGAAGAGAGTAGTTGGCTGGCAGGGGGTCGGGGAATGCTATGAGGGCTAGTCCCTGGGGAGCTGGGTTGGGAAGGGAGGGAGGGAGGCGGCCCGGGAAGGGCCAGCAAAGGTGCATGTCCCTAGACAAGAACTGCAGTTGCAAAGGGCCCGGGATGGGAAGGGGCTCGTTGTGGTCCAGGGTTGTGGTCCAGGGCAGAGGGAGGCCCACCTGGCCACTGGAACCCTGCGATTGCAGAGGGGGCATGGTGGGAGGGGCCTGGGGGGGAGTAGAGGGGAGCCCTGAGATGTGGTGGGATGTGCTTAGCGGCCAGTCTGCCTGGTGAGCAGGTGTTGAGCAGGTGTCCAGGTGAGATGGGAGGGGCCTGGCAGTGGTGATGAGGAGCAGCTCAGCTCTGAGGTGCCCCTTAGACTTAGAACCAAAGAATTTGTGGGTTTTCAACTTGAGTAACCAGGTGATGAGCGGCGCAGTATATCGAGAGGGTGAAGCCAGAGGAGAAACAGGTTTAAGGAGGCAAAACAAGACTATTTTCGACATGTTAAATGTGAGATGTTTATTATACGTCCAGGGATGCAGCTGGATAACAGGAATCAGGTGCTCAGACAAGGAAGTTCCTGCACCAACAACTAGTTGCTGCTGTAAGCCACGACCCAGGCGAGGGTGCCCCGGGAGAGTGCGGGTGTGGGAGTGAGGAGGGCAGGCAGGGCCCTGCAGGTTTTGGAGCCCCCGGTCAGGGAGAGGAGAGGGGATGGTGACAGCGGTGGCCAGAGGGAGGGCTGGGCGGGCAGGGGGTGCGGGGTCACTTCTGTGCCAGGCCGCTGGGAAGCTGACATGGGAAAGAGGCCTGACCACTGAAAGTGGTCTGCACAGGGTGGACTGGCCCTGGAGAAGTGGTGTAGCAAACACAGAGGAGACAGAAGCAGTGCGAGCAGAATGAACCAACCAAGGAGGGTTGGAGGGAGGAGGGGGAGAAGAATTCTGATTGATGGGTGATGCAGAAGAAAGAAAACTTGAGAAGGTGAGAGAAGATGAGGTGCAGAGCAACACTGGAGGGACCCGACCTGCTTGGGGCGGGGTGCTTCTCCACAGCCACAGGAGGAGGAAGGCAGCCGCTGGTTGGAGGGATCCAGAAGAGAGAACTGGGCTGGCGGTCGGTGGAAGCCGAATTCTGAGTGTAGAGAAGACCAACCAGGGAAATACTTTCTCTCCCAACCCGGAGAAGGATTTTCCTCCTTTCACAGAGCAGGTGGCCTTGGGCATGGTTATCCATGTCCACCCCCTGCTACCCTGGGAAGCGTAGCAGTATTTATAATAAGAAGTAGAGAAGAACACGGCGTTTGTTTGACCATGTCCAGGGTATTTGCCCTGGCTGCAGCAGCTTGGCATCACAGGTCTTGGACGAAGAAATGAGGCCGCGTGCCTGTCACATGACAGACTGGCCACTGACCTTGACTCCAAGCTGGTTAGCGTCCTAACTGCTGGCTTCCTGTCCGGCCTCCGTTTCTGGGCCCCACCCTTGCCTGGGGTCCTCTCTCTCTCTCTCTCTCTCTGGCCTTTTACTGACCCCCAAATGTATCCTTCTTCCCAGTTGGTCCCTCTTCTCCCCCGGGGTGACAGCCTCCCCAGCGTTGTGCTGGGCTCCACCCGTGGTGTCTTGTTTCCCGTGGGCTTCTGGGAGCCCCCGGGCGTGCTGAGCAGGAGAGGCACACCTGTGTGTGCGTGCACACGCTCATTCTTGAGAAGCGGGCATGTCACTGAAAATAGTTGGGACAGATTTTTCTGGTCTCTGAACAGCACTTTGACTTAGTTCCTATTGATTAGACTTCACTGCTTCCAAGCTAGACATGCTTTGGTCCGCAGCACCAGTAACCTCTACAAATGGAATCACTCACCTGCTTCCCACGATCTGGTTGGTTTTGGTAGAATTGGCATCAGACCACAGCATGCAGGAAGTTGAAGCTGAAGTCCTAGTGAGAGAAAGAGCAAACTAGCTGGAGGTGCATTTGTCTACTTGAATAAAAGGTTGCATCGCTTTCGGAAGTCTTGATGCTAACAATATCTGTGCCACATGATACCGCCTTCCCAAATGGCTACGTTAGCCTAGTGATGTCTCAGGGGGAGCATCCAGGGCTCGTTTCACCTGAATCATAGGTGAAATTAAGAGAAAGAAAGTTTTGCCCCCTTGCTGGACTAAACTGTCATCTGGGAAGTGCCACAGGTTCATAGTTTAGGGGAACACATCAGTGTCCTTTACCTATGTGATCCTATTTGCTGTCCTGATTCCCTGAGACCCGACTGGGGCTTTGAATGTTCTCTATTCTATTTCCAGACAGTCCCTTGATTAATCCCAGCATTCATGCATTCATTTATCCAATATTTGAGTGTCCACTGTCTGCTAGGCACTGTACTACTTGCAGAGGATGAGAAAGAACAAAACAGACAAGCCCCCCGCTTACATGTGTGTATATTTTGGTAGCTTAACATAAAAGGCCAATTTCTCCAGATGGGGCAGCTCTTTGATTGTTTGCTCAACAGCAGCCCCATCTTCTTTCTTGCTAACAGGTGTCAGTGGCCAGATTCTTCGGGAGAAGCCAGGTCCCTCTCCCGTCGTGGGGAGTAAAACTGGATCGGTCTCACCCATCCTGCCAAGTGGTTGGTGTTGGGGCAGACTGTAACTCAGTCAGCACCAGTGAGATGCGTAGGAGCACAGGGAGAAATCCCCTAGCTCTTCCAAGGGGGTTCTGGGCTTTACGAATATGATGACCGGAGGAAGCTGCCGTGACCACCCTGCTGTCACGTGGGTGAGCCACACAGGTGCAGCCCGAGGTCAGGGTGTCCGAGCTGAAAGAGCAAACACGGGTTCCCGGTGATGTCGCTGATGTCCTCCAGCCCTCCAGACCTCTTGGGACATGAGATAATACATTTTCCTTCTTGGTTAAGGTTTAGGTTCGATTTTCTGTAATCTTGCAGCCAGAAGTATCCTTGTTGATATAGACACTTCGCCCCTCTATCCACGCGCTGTCAACACCAGCCTCCTTTTAACCCTTTCCGAGGTTCCTTGTCTTGGACTCAGTTTTGTGCAAAAGTGCTTTCTTCTCTCACTTGCCAGATGCTTAAGGAAATCTTTGCTTCTGCCTTCCGTCCCCTCTCTCCAGCACAGCGCCCAGCTCGCCTAGTGTCCTGCATGTAGTAGGATATCAGTAAGAGCTTATTGAGTTGAATTTGAGTTTTTAGGACAGGACTTTAAATTTAGTGACTACCTGTGGGCTTCTGAGAAATTATTGAAAGCCAATCAGTGGCCCGAGGGGGGAGGACGGGCTGATCAAGGCAGGTACTACTGGGCCAGGCCGGCAGCAGTGGGGATGAAAGTGTCTTGAGGGAGGTGCCAAGGAAAATCCATCACGCGGCCTGAGCTCTGTTTTTTATTGAAAAATCCATTTATAAATAATCTGGACAAATAAAGTAAAAGGCACTTTATTGGGATTCAGAAAAATTCATGGCTACAAACATCAGCCCCTGTGTAGCTCCCCAGCTCCTGATTAGCTGCCGGCACCTCTCCATCACAGAGGACCCTCCTGGCCGTTCCAGGGACTGCCCTGAGATGGAGTCTCTTTCTTATTCTTAGCATGCTGAGCATGAACATTTTCTTCCTCTTTGTTTTACATACTAGCATTTATGGGATGTTTCAGCCGAGTGGAATTATTGCCGTCTTCATGGAGAGAGAGGATGGACCCTCTGCATTGTCCCTCATCATTCTCTTGCTAGAGAGCCCCTGGGGCAGCAGGAGGGGCGGCAGGCCTGGTCCATGCACAGCCCTAAGGCAGGAAAGGAAGGTTTCAGACACCCACCGTCCTTGCGGGCCCTGCGAGGCCCCCAGTGTCCTATGGGTGTCATCTTCCCATTTCACGGAACCTCTTTCTTTCCTGTTGTTCCCTTACCCCAAAGGCAACTGGCGAAGGCTGTCACCGTTAGCCACGAAGGGGCTGTGGTGAGTTATGGAGCACCACCCTGGAGCCACGGGCTGTGCAGGGCGCCCTCCTGCGTCATCTCCCCTAGGCCTCCGACCTCAGTGAGACCCTCTGAGGACAGAAAGGAGACGCTGAGCTGTGAAGCGGCTTGCCCAGAGTCACCTAGCTTGGAAATGGTGGAACCGGGATTAGAATCTGCAATTTCTTTTTTGGAGGGTCACTTCCTTCCACCGGGATCACAGTGATCACATTTTCCAAACCAAAAATTGGATGCAGACTGCCTGGCATGGAGTGAGGAGGCAATAAATAGCTGTTGAAGGTGCAAACAAATGAACCGGATCACAGGCCGGCCAGCAGGGTAGATCTTGTGTCAGCGGCTGAGGGGAGCAGCCGAAGAGAGCCTGGCCGCCATGTTGTGGGGTGGCTGCGGACTCTGGGGGGTGTGCGGGGAGAGGGGCAGGCAGCGCGGTGGCCCGGGACTTGCACACAGCTGCCTGACCGGGTGTCTTTGCCAGGCCAGCCAGGTCTGGAGCCGAGCGAGACTCCAGATGTACTCTAGGCCCAGCTTGGGAAAATATTAGAGAGTACAAAATAAAATTAAAGAGTATTAACAACAGGCCCAAATTGCACCTATATTTTAAAAAGCATGGTGCAGCTGAGACTTATAAAGCCTAGCACCAGCATGAGGCCGTCTTGCTTAATGAGAACCTCTGCCACTTCCTGCTCGCTTCCTCGGCCTCTCCCAGGCTTGCTTGCTCATCCTCTTCTGATGCTCTTGCTCTGTGGGGTCGAAGGTGGCTCCTTGGTAGGATGCGCCCTTTGCTCTCTGGAGGAAGAGGGCTCTGCTGCAGGTGGGGCCTGGAAGTGCCTGGAATGGCCAGCTCCCGGATGTGACACCAAAATTAGTGCAGCTCACATGGGGGCATCTCAAGAAGGCTCCACGGGCTCTCCTGACATCACGGCCAGGAAGGTTCCAGAAAGGAGATGTGTATGTTTCACTAGACTTTCTAGACTTACAAGAAAGAGATATTAAATAGCCACTTCTGGCCTTCTTTCAGCTTCCTCATTAATTCATATTGGGTCTTGAAGTAAATAATTTTCATTCAGTAATGTGTTTTCCCTCACTTGAAAAGTGGGTGTGATTCTGGTGCTGGTGGTCACTGCTGGCTCCCTGTGGCTCTAGAGTCAGCCTCAGGGGTCACATGTTCCTTTCCACATGCTGATGCTCCTCGGGCTTTGACAACAGATGCCTTTTGAGAAGCTGGCTTTAACTCTGAGATGCAGGTCACGCCTTGTGAGCCCTAGTGGTGGCAACAAAGCAGGTGGTCAGCTCAGACCCGGGCCTGGACCAGGACCCCTGTCTCCACATTGGCTCCAGCACATCACTGGGCGATGCCCTTCTCTGTTGGTGGCAGGGAGGGGACAGGCAGAAGTGTCCTCCCCAGGCACCTCCACCCTCCATCCTTCTATCTCATCAAACTGTCAGTACCGGCCACTGTTTCCAAGCATAGAGATCATCTGTGTGTATGTGTGTGTGTGTATGTGTGTGTGCATGCGCATGCAAATGCGCATGTGTTAATTCTAGAAAAGTCGCTCAGGCATGGTCAAGACTTGGTAAGTCTTGATGCAAGGGGCTGCGGAGCAGAGGTGCTTTCTTTGGCTCTGAGCACCCAGGCAAGACACACTTCAGAAGGGGAGGCCTGCCTGTGTGTGTGTGTGTGTGTGTGTGTGTGTTTCTGGGCAAGAGAAAGTTCAGTGAGGGCCAGTCTGGGCTGCAGGCTGCCACGTCTGGCAGAAGTGGCTTCTGCTCCCACATGGAGGTCCCTGTGCTGGCTGAGCGTGCGAGGGGAGGGCACGTCAGTCAGAGCCCACAGGCCCACGGCTTGTGCGGGAGCATGGGGTGGAATGGTGCCTCCCCCTCTCTCTTCCCCTCTTTGAGCAAGGTCACAAATTGACAAATGAACAGGAGATGGTGAAGGTGGATTGGGTAGGATTTGGACGTGTTTCTGCTGACCTTCATGGGGCCATGTCCCTCCTATTTGTAATCTTGGGCTAGAACAACTGACAAATGGCCTGATAGGAAACAAAAGCAAACAATAGACTCACTTGAAAGACACAGTGAATAGAATTTAATTGAATTTTTTTTTTTTTTTTTGGTACAGACATTGATTTGACCCTGTAAGATGCAGAGAGTAAATCTTTAGGAGAATTAGTATACATTAAAATGTGGTTTATTATCATGAACTTTTATTGTGCTTGTAGTTGTGTTTTTAATTATTATTTTAATGACTAGTATTTCAAATTGTGATAAATCTATTTTATTTTAAAAAATAAACGGACTATAGTTTTACAAGGTGATATGTAGTATAGAGCTGTTGATGAGTATTGCTCTATTAATGAGAATGAACAGATTACGAAGACCGAAAATGGACTGATTTGCACACTTTAAAAAAAGTCAATTAATATCTGACCATTAAACACAAATGCTGTAGATTAGTCTCACTATCTTATCTATTCTCTGGGCTCCTACTGGATCATGCAGAGATTGACTTTTTAAACCAAAGAAGTGAAAGAAGCTAAAAGTGGAAATGCTTAGGACCAATTAAAGCAAAGGATTTGGGGCATAATGTGGTGCCAGTACCCTGTGCCATCCTGCCTGGGGTCATCAGGAAATGAGCAGAGAGGATGGAGGTGACTGTCAATGCAGCCTTTGAGGGATGAAGCAGAGGCTAGTGGCTATGTTGGTAGATCAGGGTTTGGGGATATTTCTCTGATAGTAAAGATGAATTTGTGCTGGCCCATCTGCCTTGTGTCTTCTGAGCTTTCTTGAGGTCAAGGGTAAATCCTTGTTACATGCTTGCTGGGGCTTTGTGTGCGTCTGGTCTGCATAGAGATCAGCTCCCTGACCACTCTGTCAACACTGAACTCATCCAAGCTGCATTACATGATGCATGGTATTAGTGTCATGATCATATGTCCTAAATTTTCTAGTGCAAACCTCTTATTTCAAATACTTGGTCCTATTAGACACGTGGGGGCTCACACCAACTTCCTCCCTGGCTGCATCCTTGGATATTTCTGACTTTGCAAGGTTGTCAGGCAACATGTCTTGGCAACCAGAGGCAGGACAATGTAGATGGGATGTGTGTGGGCTCTGGAGACACAAGGTCTAGGTCTGAAACCTGCTACCAGAATTTATTAGCCAGATGGCCTTGAACAGGCTTATTTGTTTGTTTTCTTGTTCATTCAATAAATATTTATTGAATCTGGGTCAAGCAGTGTTCTAGGGGCTGTGATCAAAATGGAGAAAATCTCTGCATTTTAGTGAGGGTGGTGGTAAGAACAGAGAGGGACAATTAAAAACCAGTATAAACAGTATAGCAATATGTATAGTATATTGCAGAATATCAGGTGGGAATATATACCATGGGAAAAAAATCATGCAGGTGGGGACAAAGAGTGCGTAAGGGGATGTTGCTATTTTATACAGTGATTAGGGAAGGCCTTACTGATAAGGGGACATTTGGATTGAGACCCAGAGGAAATGAGGAAATGAACCAAGTGGAATTCTGAGAGAAGGGTCTCTTCTAGGTTCATGGAAATGCAGATGCAAAGGCCCTGGGGCAGGAGCATGCTGGTCTGCTATTGAGTAGCAAGGGGGCAGTGTGGCTGCAGCAGAGTGATAGGGAATAGATCAGAGAGGGAGTGGGGCCAGATCATGCAGGGCTGGTAGACTGCTGTGAGGACCTTGACTTTGACTTTGAATGAAGTGGGAGCCATCTTAAAGGAAGCCCCTCACTGGTGTAAACCAGGAGACCAGCTAGGAGGCCATTGCGGTCCTCCAGGTGGGAGGTGCTGGCAGCTGGAACCAAGGGGCAACAAGAAAGATGGGAGAAGTGTTGGATTTTGGACATATTTTGAAGGTAGAATGAAGAGGATTTGCTCATGAATCTGTGAGCAGAAGAGACAAGGATGGATCTCAGGTGTTTTGTTTGAGCCACTGGAAGGGTGGAGCGGTCATCTGCCGAGGTGGGGAACTATAGGAAGAGGAGGTTTTTGTTTTTTTTTTAAAGATTTTTATTTATTTATTTGACAGAGAGAGAGAGAGACAGCGAGAGAGGGAACACAAGCAGGGGGAGTGGGAGAAGGAGAAGCAGGCTTCCCGCCGAGCAGGGAGCCCGATGCGGGGCTCGATCCCAGGACCCTGAGATCATGACCTGAGCCAAAGGCAGTCGCTTAACCAACTGAGCCACCCAGGCGCCCCGACTGAGCCACCCAGGTGTCCCAGAGGAGGTTTTGTGTGTGGGTGTGTGAGGGGTGTTCAAGGGTTCACATGTGAGGCATGTGGAGTTTAAGATGCCTAGCAGGTGTGCGGGTGGTTATTTAATAGGTAGCTGGATATATGAGTCTAGAGTTCAGGGTACAAGTCCAGGCTGAAAGTAGAAATTTTGGGGTGGTCAGTGTAGAGATGATATTTGGAGCTGTGAGTCTCCATGAGGTGACGGGGTGGGGGGATGGAGAAGAGGTCCAAGGACTGAACTTTGGGGCATTCCAGCATTTAGATGGCAGGAGAGGAGGAATGAGTGAACAATATTGAGAATATCAGTCAGAGAAGCAGAAGCAAGACCAAGAGAGAAAGAGATGGGGGTCTGAGAGGCTGAGTGAAGATAGTGTTTCCACAAGGAGGGAGCTGAGAGGACAAGCAAGATGAAGGCTCAGAATTACTACTGGCTTCAGCAATGTGGAAGCCATTGGTGATAGTGACGAGCACTGTCTTGATGGAATGGTGGGGGTAAAAACGTGATAGGAATGGGCCTAAGAAAGGGTGAGAGGAGAGAAGTCGGAGGCAGCCAGTTTGGACACTCTTTGAAAGGAGTTTGCCCTGAAGGGGAGCATAGGATGGAATGGTAATGTTACTTTAAAAAAATTTTTTTAATTTAAATTCAATTAATTAACATATAGTGTATTAGTTTCAGAGGTAGAGTTCAGTGATTCATCAGTTGCATATAACACCTGGTGCTCATTACATCACGTGCCCTCCTTAATGCCCATCACCCAGTTACCCCATCTCTCTACCCCTCTCCCCTCCAGCAACCCTCAGTTTGTTTCCTAGAATTAAGAGTCTCTTATGGTTTGTCTCTGTTTTCATCTTCTTTTATTTTTCCTTCCCTCCCCCTATGATCATCTGTTTTGTTTCTTAAATTCCATATGATATAAGTGAAATTATATGATAATTGTCTTTGACTTATTTCGCTTAGCATAATACCCTCTGGTTCCATCCACGTTGTTGCAAATGGCAAGATTTCATTCTTTTTGATGGCTGAGTAATATTCTGTTGTGTATATATACACCACATCTTCTTTATCCATTCGTCTGTTGATGGACATCTGGGTTCTTTCCATAGTTTGGCTATTGTGCTTTTTAAACTCTCAGCTTCCTTGTCTGTGAAAAAGGACAAGGATAATACTGTGTCATAGAGCTGTTGGGAAAGAGTAAGTGAGATGCTCTTGGAATCCCAGTGCTTGGCACATAGTAGGGTGCCTGCATGTTTGCCAGTGCTGTTGCCTGGCTTCCATGCCTGAGGTGTGGGCAGGAGGACCTGAGCTAGTGTGTCTGCATCCAGGGTTGTTTCAGGTAATCTCTGATGCTCTGCCCTCCTGGGATTGGAAGTAAATCAAAAGTTTGGGTAAATTCCCAACATTTTCAGCAGCTGTGAAGTGGCACAGAAAGATCAGAAAGTCAGAAGCACCATAGTTCTGCTAAGTGGTTGGCTTATCTGCATGACTATGCAAATGAGGCGTGTTGCCGTGCTCACTCCTATATTCTGTTTTATTGCCTGCTTTGCAGAATGGCACATTTCAAGATGAAAGCCATTTGGACTTTGAGCTAGAGTCTCTGAAGTATTTTCTTTTCTGATTATAAAAACACGTACTAATTGTAGAAAAAACTGGAAAGTTGAAGGAAATGTACAAAAGAGAAATTTATCTAAGGCCTCACACCCAAATCCAACTGTGGTTAACATTTCAGGAGATTTTTTCCCAATATTTTCATGAACTCTTTTAAAACATAATTGAGATTGTTATACTGCTTATATGTGTAAAATGTATTTGAAATTGTATACTGTTACACAGCTTTGTTTCTCAGTTTTTCTCCTCAATATTGTATTTTAAGCATTAAATTCTCATGCATGTTTTTAATGGCTGTGTAATATGAAATCTTTGAGTTTGCCACCTAAACTTACATCAAAGTAAAGTGATGATAATAGTTAACCCTTATACAGCGTTGTTTGAAGTACTTGGCATAAATTAAGCCATTTAATCCTCATCACCACTTTCTGACAAAGGTACAGTCATTATTCCTAGTTTATAGTAAAGCCTTTAAGGCTGAGTTAAAGCCCTTCATTGAATGCGAGGACCAAAGGATGAAAGAACTGAGAATAAAACAACTAGTGTTGCCTGGGTTTGCCATGCAGCTACCTTCTTTTTGAAACGCTTGTAGTGTTGGGAGTAGAGGTGGGCGACATGCCTCCTACTTCAACTTTGCAGGGGCAAAATCCCAGCAATTTGGGTAACTCATGTAAAAATCAAAAGTCTCTCCCCATCCCTTCCCTTACAATCTCTTAGTAGTTGTGGTCTTCTATTTATTTGTTTCTCTGATTTTCATCCTGCATTCTCTTCTACCACTGCTTCTTAGTTGCAACTTCCATCAGAATTCCTGGGGACAGGAGTCTTCATGTTCAAGGATGGAAAGAATCAACTGTACCCTAGAGCAGTGATATCCCAACATTTGCTCTTGACATCCAGAAATACATTTCATGTCATGATCCAGAACACACACATATATATTAATCTGTGATAAAATATCTGAACAGAAGTTTCAAGAAACAATGCTACCCATGGTGTACTCTGATATTTTCCATTCCATTCGACTCTACTTCCCGCCACCCCACCCCACCCCACCGCACCCCACTCCACCCCACCCCACTCCATTCCATTCAAGAAATATCAGTTCCCACCCTAGATTGATATAAGGACTCACTAGTGGGTTAATGGGTTATGACGTGCAGCAAGAAATTGCTGCCCTGGTTGGTTCAGGACCAAGGACAGCAGCCCCTTACTCTCCCTTGCAATGGCATGTCGGTTTCTCATTCTGACGCCACCAGCTTGTGTTGACTTGGCCTGGACTTCCTGGACTTCCCATGGCCCACTTTGGATCTTAGTGGTCTCAGAGTCTCATACCACTTTCTAGTTTAGGTGCCTAGTCTTCCAAGATCAAAAGCTTTTTCAAGAGAAGGCCTAGGTCTTCTCCATGGTTTCTATCCCCCATAATGACTGACCCAGATTTCCAAGGAATTAGTGGAGCTGAACAAGTGAAGATAAGGATATTGCATCAAGGCTGCTCCCCTGGGGGGGGGGGGTGTGCAGCTGGCTGTAGACTCACTGGGAATGCTTCATAAACTGTTATCACATTGGACAGGGAAGGCCTCCCTTCACTGGAATCCTTTTCTTTTTTATATGACCAGGAAAAAAAGGCCAGTGCTTTCCTCCTCCTATTGATATTACTATATTGTGACCCTTTGAGAAGCAAGCTCCCTTTTAATAAAAGTTTTGACATTATATGCATCATCACATCACAGCCTTCTCAGGAAGATATATTTGATTGTGTTTTCTGCCCTGCAGCCTATGCTGCTCTTCAAATGACACAATATGATGCTTGTGCACTCCTTATCACTCATCTTACTCCTTGATATTATCAAGAAACAAGAGAAGAGGAAGATCTCTTTTTTCCTTTTAAAGGAATCTGAGATTCTGAGGATAGGGCCCACCTTGTCAAATGGAAGACCGATGCAGACTATCAATGGTCAGGTTTTGGATGCGTCTCCCATTTGTAGTTTTAATTAAGGCCTCATATGGACCTATGTTTGTGTCTTTGGGAATAGGGTATCTGCACGATTGATCGGTGTTATCTGCAGGTTGGAGCCTGGTCCTGTTCTGCTCTCCCAAAGGATTCCTGCTGAAGCAGCATAGCAGTGGTCCTTTTGAGTTGTGTGTCAGCTGGGAAGGCTGTGTTTATGCATATGTTAAGGTCTTCCGAGACCAAACTCAACTGCTCTTCAAAGCAGAGTAGAACAATTACGTCTAGAAAATTCATGAATTCTTCTCCTGTTTACTCTTCAATTCCAAAAGCTCAAAGCTGGGGTGCTTGCTTGCCGTGTGGGATTCATGATCACAGGTGTTAGCAAATGGAGGTGGTAAGAAGCTTAACTTCTTTTATGAAGGTGGGTTATGAAATCCAAACACTATTGAAATCCAAACACCTTTCATCTATTAATGGCCACCAGTGGCCTATAATCAAGTCACACTCTGTTAGCTACACAATTAACTTGTTTGTTTGAAGTGTGAATTAAGGATTTGAGGCATTTGCTAATTAATCTTACTTGCTCCCTACTTTAGTGAAATCCCTGTATTTTCCAAATTCAGGCAGTTCTGGAATTTAAGGACAGATATTTGTTGACTCAATTTTCTTCCTACATGAAATGAGCTTGTTTTGCTTTTGCACAGATGGAAAGAAGTAGGCTTTCAAGTCTTTCTTCCCCACTGGACTCTTCCTTAATTTCATTTTCAGTTCTGTAAGTTATGGCAAGTACTTCCTCCTTGCTGTAGTTCTAATGGCTCTCTAAGCTTGAGTGTTGTACCCCTCCTATGGGAGCAGAGGCAAACACTGGAGTCTCCCCCTTTGCCTGCCTTCTTTGATTCTCTCTTTGTTTGTGGCTCTCTTCTGGAACGAGTTGCCTTTGTAGATAATGGGATTCCATTATGGGGTGTTAGGGCTGCTCTGGAACTGTCGGCTGTGAGGGAAGATAGGAGGTTTTGATCAATGGTTTCTGCTTGTATCTTGGATGTGTTAATTTTAAGAGGGTTTGCTTCTGTTTTTATTAGTTTTATTGGATTTGGGGTGGGGGAGGGGTTAGGATGAGTGTTAGTGTTTGTTCTGCAAGGAAATTTAGTTGTTCAGAGTTAAGTGGCTTTGCTTTGCTTGGAGGTAGGAAGGGCCAAGAGCAAGCCGAAATGCCTACCTCTAATCTGTCCCTATTGGCACCAGAACCCCATCGTTGCTAACTTCAAATCCTTTTCTGACCTCCTTGAATGATTTAAGACCCATTTCCAAAGGGCTCTATTGGTTAATATTAGAGCAGAGGTAGATTTTAGCATTGTGGGTGGGGTTATCTATTGGTAGGAAGAGAACACACACACACACACACACACACACACACACACACCCTGATATAAATTCCTGATTTTCATAGCTAGGGATTTGGAATTTATCTTAAAGGGAGGTGGGTACACAAAGACCAGCAGATGCAGGATATTTTTACATGGCTTGTCCCTTGTCCCTAGTTCTTAATGGGAGTTGGCAGTGTGTGGCTGTCAGTGACACTTTCTGTGCAGATAGAATCCTGCCAAGGTTGAAAAAGAAGCCAAATTCTTGCAAAATTGCTTCTGTTTTATATTCAGGTTTATATCACTATTCTGGAAGGACTTATAACAACAATCTGTGCTCTTTTAGGCTCTTCTGATTCTTCAACTGAATCTATCAGATCAGCACGTCTACATCTTCATCCAAGGGTAGAAGTGAAGGGTGGGTGTTGTTAAAGCAGAATCGGTATTCAGTTGTCCCTGGACATTATCTCTTCCTCCCACTTTTTGATATTGGGGAAAGCCTGGGTCCCCATAGACTTCAGGATAACTTCTCTCTGAGGCAACAATGGTACCCTCAAAGTTTTAGCCCTGGCTATGTCCTTTATTCATCAGATTGCTGACCTCTCAAAGAATAAAACAAAAATCTAAAAATCTAAAAATCTAAAAATTAATGTCATGATTTTACTGCTGTCTATGATGGAATAACTGGGACCAGATTTGTCCTTTTGCCATAAACAATATAAAACTCGACAAAACATGTGGAGTAATGTTTTCAGATGTTATGCAATAATCAGAGTAGGACTTTGGTTTCCAAGAGGATATTATGAGTCCTACAACCACTTGGTATTTCTGCTCGGAGGCATTTCAAGTTTGGTTTCAGGGAGGTTACCCCAAGCTGAGTACAGTCATCTTGCTGAGTTGAAGAGACAGATAGCAGAATTTGGGGAAATCGGTATGGCCAGATATCAGAAGGCAGAATGTCAGAGAGTAGAAAGCCTTGTGGAGAAAGTGTTCCAGAAATCTGCATGGGTCCTCTGGAAATATCTGTTGGATATTGAACTGTTGAAATTTGCCAAGGTTGGGCTACAAGCATCTAGGACTGTAAGGTGAAAAATTTCCAGAACTCACATAGGACTGGGAGGCATTCAAATTCTGACCAGCCAGATTGGACAAATGGGACATGTAGTACAGAAGGAAAAAAAATAATAGTAGGGCTAAAATATTCCTAGAATAAGAGTACTGTAGACCCACCTTTACAAAGATTAAGCCTTAAGAAGATCAGGTTGATCTACAAGTAACTCAAATGCCTGCCAGGGCAAAGCCTAACATTCTTTATTTAAAGATAGAATAGCTGACAGTTTTCCAAATTTGATGAAAATTATAAACCTAGTGATCCAAGAAACTCAACATACCCCAAGCAAGATAAATACAAAGAAAACCACAGCAAGGCACACCATAATCAAATTGCTTCAAATCAATGATAAAGAGGAAATCTTAAAGTCAACCAGAGGCAGGGTTGGCAGGAGGTGGGGGGGAAGACACATTATAAGAGAACAAAGATAAGAATTTATGCAGATTTCACATTAGAAACCATGCAAGCCAGAAGACAGTGGAGTAAAATCGCTTATGTGCTGAAGAGAAAAAACCTGTCAGCCTAGAATTCCATATTCAGTGAAATTATCCTTAAAAAAAATGTAAGTGAAGTAAAGATGTTTTCCAATAGACACACACACACACACACACACACACACACACACACACATGGACACAGGCACATCAGAGAATTCGTGGCTTGGAGACCTGCACTATAAGAAATGTTAAAAGTTTGTGTGAAGGATGACACCAGATGAAAACTTGGAGCTATACAAAACAATGAGGAGTGCTAAAGATGGTAAATGTGTAGGTAAATTTAAGATATTTTCCTTCATTTTTTATTTCTTTAAAAGATAATCAATTGTTTAAATCACTACATTGCAGGTCTAGAACATACCTAGAAGTAAAGTATATGACAACAGACAATACCAGGAATGAAAGAAGGGGCAAAGTGGAAGTATGCTGTTTAAATCTTTGCAATACACATGAGTGGTCTAGTATTATTTGAAGGTATGTTCTGTTAAGTTAAAGATGCATAATGTAAATCTTAGAGCAACCACAAATGAAACAGAGGCAAACCTAGTAAGCCAATAGTGGAGGTAAATGGAATACTAAAAATAAAAAAGAATCAGTTAATCCAACAGAAGGCCAAGAAAAAAAAAAAAGAGGAAAGAGGAACAAAGAACAAATGGAACAATCAGAAAACAAATAGTATGTAAATTTAAACTAAACCACATTGATAATTACACTAAATACAGTCTAAACATTCCCAAAAGAAAGCAGAGAACTTGGAGTAGACACAGATTTCTTAAATTAATCAAGAAAAGAAAAAAACCGATAAATGGAACTTAACCTAAAATTAAAAACTTCTGCTATTTGGGGCTCCTGGGTGGCTGAGTTGGTTGAGCGTCAGACTCTTGATTTTGGCTCAGGTCATGATCTCAGGGTTGTGAGATCAAGCCCCATGTTGGGCTCCGTGCTGGGTGTGGAGCCTGCTTAAGATTCTCTCTCTCTATCTCCCTCTCCCTCTGCCCACCCCCTTGCACTCTCTCTCTCAAAACAAAAAACAGACAACAACAAAACTTCTGCTCTTTGAAATATGTCTTTAAGAAAATTAAAAAGTAGGCCAGAGATGGGAAGAAAACACTCATAAGGTATAAACGTTATGAAAGACTCATATCCAAAATACAAAATGAACTATTACAATTCATCAATAAAAAGACAGACAACCCTATTAAAAATTGGGCAAAAATTAAAACAGACTTTGTAAAAGAAAATATATAAATGGTCAATAAGCACATGGAAAAATGTTACATATCATTATTTATTAGGGAAAAGTAAACTGAAACTGCAATGAGATAATTATATACCCACTACAATGGCTGAAATAGAGAAGCTTGATAGTGCCAAGTGTTGACAAAGATGTGGAGCAACTTTAATTCATATGCATTCCTGATGGAAATAAAATAGTGAAACCACTTTGGAAAGCAGTTTGACAGTTTCATATAAAGTTAAGTACATACTTACCATATGACCAAGTGATTCCATGCCCTAGGTTTTTACCAAAGAGAAATGAAGACACACTCTCACACAAAGACTTGTGAATGAATGTTAATTCCTTATGAATTTTTATTCGTTAACAGCTCACAACTGGACAACACAAATGTCTGTCAACATTTGAATGAATAGGCAAATTGTGACAAATCTTTACAATGGAATAACACTTTGCAATAAAGGGGAATGGGATTACTACACAAAGACATAGATCAATCTCAGAAACATTATCTCAAATGAAAGAAGCCAGACACAAAAAGAATACATACTGTATGGTTTCATTTATATAAAATTCTAGAGCGGACAAAACTAATCTGCAAGGACAGAAAGGAGGTCAATGGCTGCTTGAGGCTGGAGGTATGATGGAGATTGACTGAAAAGGGGTATGAAGGAACTTTTCATGGTGCTGGAAACATTTTGTATCTTAAATGTGGTGATAGATACATAATATATTTGTTAACATTCATTGAACTGTATATTTAAAAGAATTGAAACAGTCTGATCATGAAATAGGCGGAGGACCTGAATAGACTTTTTCAAAGAAAACATAATACCCATGGCCAACAGTCAAATGAAAAGATGCTCAACATCACTCGGCATCAGGGAAATACAAATCAAATCTGCAACGAGATGTTACCTTACACTGGTCAGAATGGCTAGTATCAAAAAGAAAAGAAATAACAAATGTTGGCAAAGATGTGGAGAGAAGAGAACCCTCCTGCACTGTTGGTGAGAATGAATATTGGTGCAGCCAGTGTGGAGAGTGGTATGGAGTTTCCTTAAAAAGTTAAAAATAGGAGTACCCTACGATCCAGCAATTCCACTTCTGGGTATTTACCTGAGGAAAATGAAAAGACTGCTTAGAAAAGATTTATGCACCCCTATGTTTATCACAGCACTATTTATAATAGTCCAGATATGGAAACAACCTAAGTGTCCATCAATAGATGAATGAAGAAGTGGTATATATACACAATGGAATATTACTCAGCCTAAAAAAGAATGAAATCTTACCATTTACAACAACATGGATAGGCCTAGAGGTTACTATACTAAGTGAAATAAGTCAGACAGAGACAAATACTATATGATTACACTTATATATGGAATCTAAAAAACAAAACCAATGAACAAACAAACAAAAATCAGAAACATACTCAACAGAGAACATACTGACAGTTGCCAGAGGGGAGAGGTGTGGATGGGATGGACAAAATAGGTGAAGGGGATGAAGAGGTACAGACTTCCAGTTATGAAATAAATAAGTCACAGGGATGAAATGCACAGTATAGAGAATATAGTCAATAATACTGTAATAACTTTACAGATGACAGGTGGTAACTATACTTACCATGGGTGAACATTGCATAATGTATATAAATGTTGAATTTCTATATTGTACACCTGAAACTAATATAACATTGTATTCAATGAAAAAAATAAAGTACATTGGGGCACTTGGGTGACTCAGTAGGTTAAGCATCCGACTCATGATTTTGGCTCAGTTCGTGATCTCAGGGTCGTGAGATTGAGCCCTGTGCTGGGGCTCTGTGCTTAGCACAGGGTGGGCTTGAAATTGCCTCTTCCCCTCCCCCACCACTTGTGTGCACATGTGCGCTCTCTCTCAAATAAATAAATAAAATTAAAAAAAAATAAAGTACATTGACATAGAAAAACATCAGAAGGAATTTCCACCAAAATGAATGAATGAATAAATAAATGAGTTATATTTTATTGTATGTAAATTATACCTCAACATAACTGATTAAAAACTTCAGCCCAGCGATCTACTGTGTGCCTAGAATCTGCATATATTACCCCATGTACTACAGTGTGTTATCCCGTAGCTCAGGTGAGGAAATGTCAAGTCATTTGATCCAAATCACGAAGGCAGAGGGAGTTGGAGTGACATTTTTCTACTCTACAAGAAATGCTTTTTTATCTCCCCCCAAAGGCAGATTAGATCTCACAAATTAAGGGTACACGTCATTCCAATGCCTTTCAAACTACCTAGTGTGTGACTGGCATCTGGGAAAGTTAATACAGAGTCCTCACTGTGGTAATTCGGACACTTTCCCCAAAACATGCTGCTTCTGCTTTAGGTGTCTTTTCATTACCCTCTGCTTTTTAGCATCTTTTCTAGGATGACACAGCAGTGAGGATATCAGTATCCTCAGGACTGTGGCTGATTCTTATCAGTCAGGGTCCATTCAGGACACAGAAACCATACTGATTATTTGAACAGAGAAAATTTAGTATAAAGAATTGTCAAATAGTAAAGGGTGGTTGACTACCAATAGGGATAAAGAGAATTCTGAGGGTTCTAGAAGTACCAGCCACCACTGGAAGAGCAGCTACTACCTGTAGGTTGAAGAAGAGTAGACCATAAATAATCTAAGGACTAGAAGAGTTCCTTCCACCCCTTGGGCTGAAATTCAGACCTCTTCAGAGCACCTGGCCAACTCAGGAACATGCTGGCTGCCAAAGGGTATGGGCTGCAGTTGGTCTGCCGAGGTGACTTGTTGTTGCTTGAGGGCATTGGGAAGACCAGAGCTGCAGCCTACCAGGGAGGGAGTGTGCTGTGGGGTGGTGCTGGAGCTCATGTGCATGGCCACTGGGTCCCGCTCTGAACAATAGTGATGAAGATAATAATAGTGATAGAGGACGGAAACCAGAAAGGAGACGTCTTCTTGCCACTATCATCTTGCAGGGTGACTTCATTGCTCTCTGTTGATGAAGCTTAGGATTTTGCTAGGATGGCCCAGGAGAAATGTCTACAGGGCCTATCATCAGTGTCATAAAGTAGGACAAATAAGGGTGAAATTGGAGCTAAAAAATAATCATTGACTACTGGCACAATATTGAAATGGAAGGTGGGGCAATCTTAGGTCCAGATTAATCGGCAACTATTGTTTTAAGGGCAGTGATTACTCTGGCTAACACATCTCTCTTCTTCTTCTTGTTTTTTTTTTTTTTTTTTTTAAGATTTATTTATTTATTTGAGAGAGAGAGAGAGAAGGAGAGCATGAGCAGGAGGGGAGAGGGAGAGCAAGAGAGAATCTCAAGCAAACTCTGCACTGAGTGTGGAGCCTGATGTGGGGCTCAAACCCACAACCTTAAGATCATGATCTGAGCTGTAACTAAGAGTCAGATGCTCAACTGACTGAGCCACCCAGGTGCCCCTAACATATCTTCTTCTAAAATCTTTTGCTCAAAATGTATTTTCTTTCTGGATAACCTATATGGTTTATGTCTTATAATCCACTTTGTTTTCAATGCCAGAAACATCAGAGTGGGAGCCCCAAAGTCATGTGCCTACAGTGTCCAAGTAGGTGTGAGTGAAGCAAGCCAGCCAGGTGGGGAAGGTGGCCATCTGAGAGCTCATGCCCATCCAAAGGGGCAGCTGCTTCTCAGCTCCATCCAGCGGATGCTCTGCAGGAACTTGGGTCCAAAGTTGCCAGATCTTAGTTTTCAAGAAAAGCTGGAAATGCCCATCTCCCAATCCTGAAATGTTGGCAAATACACCAAAGGGGAGCAAACATGGTGTGCACCAAACCAGCACATCTCTGGGTACATTCAGCACCCTGAGCTTCCTTTGCTTTGGAGAGGCCCTCACTGCCTTGTTTGCTCCAGCCAATTGACTTTCAAGCCTATTTACTTCACTTTTGAAAAAAATTCAACTCGGTTCCACTTTCCCACTCACACACTGTAGTTCAGGATCCCACCCTGTCCTTTCTGGGCTGTGGTCCCTCTCCCCCGTCACACCATCAGAGTGCTATTTCTAAAGCACAGCTTTTCTTGTATCTCCCCTCCACATGAGAGCTCTCAATGACTCCCCTGGCTCTTGCGGATAAAACTCCATTCACTGGTCAGTTTAATTCCTCTCCAGTCTGGTGCCTCCCTACCCTCCCAGCTTTGGGTTCTGTCATTCCCCGTTCCCTGCAGACTCTGCCTACTTCCCACTGCTCAAAATTCCCCAAACATATTTGCTACTCTCACCTTCCTGCTTTTGCACTTGGAGTTTCCTTTCCCTCATGCCTTTACCATTTGTCAGCCTGGCAACCTCCTACTCATTCTTCAAGACCCAGTTTAAATGTTAGCTCCTTGGTGAGACTTTCACTTCTCTGCTTAGCACGGACACATGATCTGGGCTGCTAGTGTGGCATCATCATCTGTTGTGTAGTTGACACAAGAGCCCTGGATCCTGCAGCCCCGTCTGTCTTCCCAGCTGTATTTCCCAGGACCGTTACTCACATGTCTGCATCATTAGGGCCTTGCAAATTGCCTGGTGTATAGTAGGTGCTCAATAATTCATCAGATGATTGAACCAATGAGTGGATAATGAAATGAATGAAAGACTGGGTGGATTGCTTCTTCACCGAATCTCTCTCTCAACGTTTTTGTGATGGTTCATTGTTTCTGCTCGGATTGGCACTTTGATGGTCATGACAATGCTTTACCACATCTGAAAAAGATAGCCAACTGGGCCAGACTTTATTGCAGAAGTTTGGGCTGTTAGGAATTTATCCTGAATTGCTACTTACCATTTTGTAGGAAGTCCTCCAGATACCCTTGGATCCCTGAGATCTTAATCACCACCATTCTCATAAATTGTCAGCATAGAGCTATGCTACCACTCATATAAATAAAAAAATAGAAACCATTATTCTCGATTCTAGTTGTTGACAATAAGAGCTGGTCATTTTGAAAGCATGATTTGGGGTGCTGTTTTTAATCTGTGGGTGGGGACCCAGAACATCCTGTAGAGGGTGTTGGCTTGGCCAGCTGGGTGCTTGGGAAGTACATCAGTGGATGGGGACAGGAATATACAGAGAAGGGACATTGCACTATTGGCCCCAGGGGGGATATTTATCATGGAGGAGGAGACACTAGCTTTATGCATGGGGTGCCCTGCAGGTGAGAGATGCCCCTGGGAGAGGGTTATGGAATGGTTATTTATTTAAATTAAGGCCAATTATTTTTTGTAAAGTGCAGTGAGCGGTGGGTTCTGGGAAAATGTGCTTCCACTATAAACATGTTGGTTAAAAGTCATTAATATGACATTCACACATCCCTAATAAAGTACATAACACAGAGATCTGGCACCATTGAAATACCCAGAGGACATTAAGTATGAGTCTTAAAACCAAGAGTATTGGAAACAAGATATTTTTACTTCTCGTTTGGGAGTAATATAATTGCATTTTGTGGCTCCAGCAGATGCTGGGGCCAGCTGCTAGGAGAGTCCTGGCTTCCCCTCCCCCCGCCCCCCCGCTTTGGTCCTTTACAGATAAAACCCTTGTGCAGAACTCTCATAAAAAACAAACTTTAAAAATTATCCCTTGGTTGAAGATTCATTTTTTTGGTGTGCAAAATATCTGAGATTGTATAGACCCCAGATATTTTTATTACTTGGACTCAGGAGTATAAAAACAAAACATACCTCTATATAGTTTTTTGTTTTTGTCTATTTAATTTGTCCCAATAAGCAATAAAGACCCCTTGAGACTGACCCTACTCTCTCCCTGACATTGGACCCATGCCTTGAAGCCAGATCGGAGATGGACTGTTCTAGGGAAACCTGGGAGGGACTCCTGCCCTTTTTCTGAGGGCTGCTCCAGGTGAAATTGTTGAAGGTGAAGCCAGTTTCTTGGGGCTGGATGATTCGATGGGGTGTCTGCAGTGGGAGGCTCCTTCTGGGGAGGGAATGGAAGTGACAGTGAGCTCAGGCTGAGGGATGGGGGTGAATTCAGCCCCTCCGAGAATCCCGCATCCTCTCCCAAACAGATGCAGCTTCCCCACACACCAGAGGCAGGACGCGGCTCCTCACCGCGGAGGTGGACCAGTGTGGCAGGAGCCCCGCTTCAGGGGAAGTATTTGCTGTGTTTGCTGTGGCCACATCTGCATTCCCCCCTGCCCCCGGGCTCCCCGTCAGTCCTCTGGATGCAGAGGGCTTGGCTTTAGAAGGCATCTTGTTTTTTGCAGATTCCTCTGATGTCTGTGTCTAGGGCTGCCTGTCCGGTGTGGCAGGTGGACGTGGCTGTTGAGCACTTGCAATATGGTTGTTCCAAACTGAGCTGGGCTGTGGTCTAAAATACACACTGAGGTTTGAGAACTTAGTACGAAAAAGAATGCAAAATAGCTCGCGGCTGCTTTCTGTAAATTAACAAAATGATAATCATTTGAATCTACTGGGTTAAAATATAAAATATATGGACAAAATGTATGATTAAAACCAATCTTTTCTGTTTGTTTTTACTTTTTTGAAAGCATAGCTTCTAGAAATTTGAAAATCACACGTGTGGCTCACTCGCATCTGTGGCTAACGTTCTGTTCCTACCCGACAGGGCTGCTCTGGGGGCTGGCTGGCTGCTGCCTTTCGGATGTGCGGTGCTGAGCAGACCGTGACACCTCTGCACACAGGGCACGGAGCCTTGATGGCAACCACGCCCTTGTCTGTTCACCTCCATGACCCCCAACCTGCAGCAGGACTCGGCTCAGACATGGGCTCTTTCTGTTGGTGTCCTTTAAAGATTTTATTTATTTGACAGAGAGACACAGCGAGAGAGGGAACACAAGCAGGGGGAGTGGGAGAGGGAGAAGCAGGCTTCCTGCAGAGCAGGGAGCCCGATGTGGGGCTCGATCTCAGGAACCTGGGATCATGAAGGCAGACGCTTAACGACTGAGCCACCCAGGCGCCCCTGTTGGTGTCCTTTAGAAGAGAACTGGGCATTCTTTCATTCCTCCTTGCTAGGTCCCCTGTCATCTCCAGATGCAGAATTGTCGGGGGCTCTACAGTGTCGAGACTCAGAGACTCAGACCCTTCCCAGATGCTGCAAAACTAGGCGGGGAGAACCAGCAGGCACAGAAATGCTAGCAGCAGAGGGTACTGTGTGCTGGGAGGCCAGGAGTGGTGCAACCATTACTG
Organism: Leptonychotes weddellii; assembly: GCF_054177405.1. Classification (NCBI taxonomy): domain Eukaryota; kingdom Metazoa; phylum Chordata; class Mammalia; order Carnivora; family Phocidae; genus Leptonychotes; species Leptonychotes weddellii. The sequence goes on from NC_138372.1 coordinate 4,447,817, forward strand.
AGAAGGTTGCGGAAGCTGGAGTTCCCTGGAGTGAGGCAGCAGGGAAGACTCCCTGGAGGAGGTGGGCTATGAACAGGGCCAGGCAGGTGACACAGGCAGAACCAGCGCATAGGGGCTGAGGTGGGAAGGGGCAAAATGAGCCACTCTCAGGGCAGCCACTGTGGATGACCACAGCTTGCTTGCCACCAAAAGGGGCTTTGTAGTCCTCCATCAGACCCCATCAGCTGGGGCGTGGGGGGCGGGCAGACAGGCCCAGCCTTACCTGGCAATTAGGTGGTGATGCCTTTGGATGGTGGAGATTCATGACGACACAGGGTGTAACAAGGCAGGTGCCAAGCGTGGAGCCGTGCTGCCCCTTGGTCCCGCCCCCCTCTGCCCTCCTGGATGGGGCTGGGTCAGTGCTTTGGGGAGGGGCCCACCCAACTCTCTGGTCTGCAGGGACCGAACCTGGTGCCAAGCAGATACAGAGGCCTGTGGGACTCTACTACGTTTCGTTCCCAGAGTCCTGCCACACACAGACATGATACCTTGGCGGCAGTTTTTCTATTTGAACGTCCAAAGGACAAAGTGAACATTTAAAATCTGCAAGCTGGACAGTCTTTGCTTTGGAGCCTGCAGCGAATTCCTTCATCTTGACAGTCGGGTCATTCTTCTCAGCATTGCTGCAGTATTTAGGGTCCAAGAAGAAAGAGATACCAAGAGAGCCAGGGAGCTGGAGGAGGCCTGTGGGCATGGGGTGTAGCTCTTTGGGTTCAAGTCCAACTTTATAGGCAGGGGGGCTGGCATTTTCTGCACCCCAGTGTCACACCTAGCTGGATGTCTACCCTCTCTTCTTGTTCTTTTTTATTACTAGTGGCACTTAGTACATTCACAATTCGGGGTAACTTTTACCATGATTTAGTTCCAGTTTTATCCCCCCAAAAGGAAACCACATACCCATCAGCAGTCACTCCCCATCGCCCCCCCCCGCCCCCCCCAGCCCCTGGAAACCACCAATCTACCTTCCATCTCTATGGATTTGCCTGTTCTGGACATTTCCTATCAATGGAATCCTACAATATGTGGCCTTGTTTTCTGGCTTCTTTCACTCGGCATGTTTTCAAGGTTCATCCATGTATCAGAACTTTATTCCTTTTTATGGCTGAACCCCCTTCTGCTGTGTGGATATAGTACATTTCCTATATCCATCTATATTGTGATGGACATTGGGGTGCTTCCACCTTTTGGCGATTGTGAATAATGCTGCTGCGAACATTCGCATACATGATTTTGTTTGAGTTGCCGTTTTCACTTCTTTGGGGCAAGCTCTCTTCTTGTTTGAGCATCCCATGAATTTCCTGGGCCAGACTTGAGTTTGAGAGCCAACAAGGTCATGCATGCACTGTGAGTCAGGAGCCCTGCTTCCCAGCGTGGGTCAGCCAGAAATGCTGACCTTGGGTAAGTCCCTTCTCTTCTCTGTGCCTTAGTTTCCTGCTCTGTAAAAATGAGATAGACCAGATCTCTTTCCATTTGCCTTCCTCAGAGCCCTGGGTTGGTGGAGCTTTGGGGAAAGAGGGAAAGGCCAGACAGTTGGGCTGAAGATCTTTTTTTTTCTTTCTTTTTTTTAAACCTCTTCCCTTCTTCAGCTTGACTAACTCTCTTTTTGTTTGTTGTTTTTCTCCACATTGTAAGATATTTTAAGTAAATGGTTTCTGAATATAAGGGATTTTCTCTGTTCCTGAAGTGTAGATGGTCCCATGAATCATAGAAGGGCTTCTGGGTGAAAATGAACTTGATCCTGCTAGAAGGAGAGAATCCCAGTGATGGATGCTCAGCCTGGCTTCCCTTGGTCCCCTGAAAGGTGGTGGGGCAGTGAAGTGCCTCCGGGTCAGTGGGGAGACCTGTGCTGGAGAAAACATGACTCTCCACATGCTGGTTTCCTTTTCTCCTTCTGATCACATCATAAATTCAGAACAGTAGTGGAGAGTGTAGACTCTGGAACCATTCCACATTGATTTGGGTTCTAGTTGCACAGAGACTAGCCATGTGACCTTGGGCAAGCTACCTAACTGCGCTGTGTCTCAGTTTTCCCATCCATAAAATGGGCATGGTTCCTGCTTCATAGTTTGCTGTAAAGATTAAGTGAGATTATCCCTCATAAAGTCCTAGATCAGTACTTGGCCTTAGACATCACTCTGCTAATGTTAGCCATTGTGATGATAGTAATGATGACTCAGATGATGAGGTCTCTGTTCCCCTAAAAGCCATCCCCTTTCCTGGCCCAGCTGACTCTCCTTACGCTGAATTTTGATGGTCCTTACTTTGCTCTGCACTATTTAGCATCTATTTTTCTGTTTGGTTCTTTGGCATGTGCATATCCATTTTCCCAATATATTCCTTAGCTTTGGGAAGTGGGCGGTCTGGCCCATGGTCTGCCCATCTGATGATGAGGTGGACCAAGACCTGCATCAGGGAAATGGGCTATGTGGACTGGGTAGCATGGGCCTGGGAGTGGACAAGTGACTCAGACATGCCTAGTCCATCTGGAAGCCAGGCAAGCAACTTGAGCACCACAGAGGCAAATACCTGGGTCTGGACATTCAGTTTCCTTTGCTCAGTAAGCCTGCTCTTAAGTGGGGATGAGTGCTTCACCAAGGGGCATTGTGTGGGAGGTATTGTTACCTTGGGGGGAAGGAAGCAGTGGCCAGTGCTCAAAGGTTAGGCTCAGAAATCAGTGTGACTTCCTGTGGCTTTGCTTGCTCATACAACAGCTCAGTAGACCTGGGATGACCCACTGGGTGTGTCTACAGACTTGACTGGGCAGGTGACCCTGTAATGGTGCTTATGCTGCTCTATCATGTTGTCTCTATCACCTACTTGACCACACCTACTTTAAGAGCGGGCTTCAAAGTGGTCTCGTTTACTAACTGGCACACAGTAGGTGCTCAATAAATATTTGTAGAGTAAATATTGAAGGCAATAAGTGGTCCAGGGGGTTTGTTTCTTTGAAGGACAGTAACAGTAGGGGGCCCTGCTGGGTTGGGGTGAGTAGTGGCTGAGGGATGTTCATGAAGGTCTTCTTTGGGTGTCTGGGTCTTCGGAACACTGTGATAAGTCTGGAGGTGGCTGGGAGGTACTGTGCCCCCATCCTTCTGGGCCAGCAGGGGTCACTTAGCTCTTGGCATGATCCTGAGTAAGGATGTGGATCCGAGGGGTTCCGGTAGGCACAGACTATTTTTCTGGATGGCAGGTTTTCTGAAATTCAGGTAGACGGGTTGACACACATAAGTGGCTCAATTTATCCACTCCCCGACTCCAGCCACAGCCTGCTCTCCATGTTTTGTGAAGCCAAATGGGCCTCAATAGATACATGGAAGGATCAACTCCAACTAACTCCGAACAGTCCCTGTGATGTTACCATTCGCTGTGGGCATGGGGGACAGGGATGGAGAGGGATGGAAGGTGGGGATGGACGGAGGTAAGTCCAGCAGCACTGGCAGCTTCTGAGCTGCACCATTTTGGTACCTGCTACCTCATCAGGAGCCTCCAGATGGCAGCTCCCATCATGTGGACCTCATAATGAGCATAGCGCTAGCTGTGGCCAGGTGGGGGGGCATTGCTGTGTGCCGGTCGGAGTATTAAGACTTGTTGCTCCTTTTAAGAGCCCCATGAGGTGGTCCTATCTCAGTTTCATAGAAAACGGAGGTTTCTACAGGGTGAGCAATGTGCTCAAGATCAGACAGCTAATGAGTGGCAGAGCCAGCACCCCAAGCCAGGTCTGTTTGGTTCTGAAGCTTGTGCTCTTAACCGTGATGCTACATCACCTTGCTACAGTGGTGTGGAGTTCAGTAAATACTGGTAAGGGTTTCCTTTAGGAACTGCTGCATTCACGGCTTTTAAGCTATGACTTCACCTAATAATAAACCTATACAAACACACAACAGCCTCAGAACACATGCACACGGACACACGGACTTACTCCTACCTGTGCATTTATTTCTCTCACGCCCACTCTTCCTCCGCCCCTCCCTTCTACCCACCCCTCCATCCATCTGCCTAACAGACGCCTGTCAGGACACTGTTAGGTCCTGGGGATACATCAGTGATGACATATTCCTCGCCCTTGAGGAGCTTATGATCCAGTGGGGGATGCTATCCAAGTAAACAAGCAATTAGAACGCCGCAAAGTGATAAATCATAGGGAATGGATGGTGTGGTGCCATAGGAGCACACAGGATGGGCAGCCGACCCCGCCATGGATAGTTAGGAGGGCCAGCCGAAGCAGGGGGTGTCTGGCTACGGTGAGGCCTCAGGGAAGGCGTTTTCTAAGGAGAAGAAATAGAGTATGGACCAGAAAAGGCTCAGGGATGAGAGAGAACAGGGTGCTGGTCGATCCTCTTCTTTAGCTGCACTCAGTGACAGGAACCTGTGTAATTTGGGCCCCAGGTTTCTGCTTGCCAGGTTCTTGGTGGAAGATGCGGGCTTCCAGAATGAGGCAGTGCGGGCTCTGGGTTACTGGTCACTGGCCGCCTGGTGGTGGTGGCTGATGTCCATGATGATAAGAGACCCTGATCTCTACCTGAGCCTGTGGCCTTCAGACTGCATGGTGTGGGTGGCGTTTTCTACTTTAACCTGCTCTGCTAACTTGGTTTTGGTGAGAGTCTCCTCTTTTTCTTTAAGGGCGGGTTTAGCGTCTCTGGTCACAGGTGTCAGCTCCGTTATGTCCAGGCCCAGAGGAGGCTCAGTGCAGAGGAAGGCTTTGAGCCTCTGGGCAGATAGGCTGCTGTTCACCACGAGCCCTCTGGGAACCTCAGCTGCAGAGAAAGTTGAGAAGGGGGCCCCCTCTCTGCATGTTTTGATAGTCAAGGGCAGCAGCTCCGTCTTGTATCATCACCAAGATCAAGGGAAATGTGTACTAGTCCATCCTTAATTTAACTCCCAATCCCTGCCAATTTCATGTTAGCAGATCCGTTTGGAGCTGGGAGTAATGGGCCATATCATGCCCCAGAGCTGGAGCAATGACTTATGTTGATGTCACCCACTGGCTTTTTATGGAAATTATTAATAAATCAGTAATTCTATCTGCAGTGATGTTGTTGTGTTTATAAATATTTAATTTACCTTCAGGTGCCCACATTTTCTCCATCTTTGCCTTAAACTCTGCTGACATTGCTCTTCTTTCTGAAGCGCCGCTCAATAGATTAAGTTATCAGTAGAAGGAAAGGTTAACCTCTCTCTCTCTCTTGCTCTGGAATATGGCTTTATCTTTTCTTTTTAATCTTTGTGCGACTTGGCTCAGGGGGGTGGCAATCAGGCTGAGGGAATGTGACATCTCTTGTGACAATGATGTAAGATGAGTCCGGCTTCAGGAGAAGACGGACGGAACTTCCCAATGGTGACCTTGCATGAGTGCAGACCTGTTGTTGGCATGTATTCGTCCCTCCTTCAAATTAATGACATTTAGTATCTGAAATGGTGTCTGATGTTTTCCTCCCACAGAGAAATAGCTTTGTCCTTGCCACCGACTCATCTTTTGAAATCCAGTGCTTTGATTATTATTGTATGGCAGGCTGAATGGAAAGGGCTTAACAAAATCAAATAGAAGCACCCTCCAAGTCAAGCATTTTCCAGCAGAGATGGGGGTCCAGACTTGCCAGGGAGGCAGCAGCGGGGAAGCAACAAGGACTTTCTTGCCTCTCAGGAGCCGACGTGAGCTAATTGTTGTTACTATTTTTTTATTCTTCTGTTTCAGGAAATTGCAGCTTATTTAATAACATTTGAGAAACACGAAGAATGGCTAACCACATCCCCTAAGACAAGGTAATGTCCCAGATCTTGCAGCTTTTCAACTATGTACGGTAAATGGATTGATTTTCATTGATTACCTGGTTTGGCCAATCAATTCATGGGCAAGTTGAACATACCATGTTGTGTTTGATAGCATGTGACACTGGGGTCTCATTAGTTGACCTAAGACTGTGGCCGTGACCACAATCAGCTTAAAAACAGTGTAGCTGCCGTCACGTGAATTGGGACTTTTAACGGGATGGCTTAAGGCTGGGTCCCCCAGCTGGCTGCTTTGAAAGCCTTGGCAGGTGGGAACATCAGGGGAGGTTTATTTTGGGAAAGTGCCCACCAGCCACCAGTGTTCTCTAGAAACTCACTCTTTAAACAGGAAACTACCTTAACTGTCCATGTTCACCTCAACGTGCTTTACGAACTGAAAGTTGAGTCATTCTTGGTGGTGCTGAGAAGATCTCCCAAATCAGAAGCAGGGGCTAGGATTGCAGTTTATTATTATGCAGTGAATGAGCTTGAACCTACCACCTGCCTCAGACCCGGCCCTTCCCTCACCACTCGGGGCCGGGGAATCAGTGAAGATGTGGCCGCCTGGTGTTCTACCACACAGATACTGCTGTGTGAACGACGGTGAAGTTGGGGCTTAGGGTGTATTAAAAAGGCAGCCTCCTCTTTCCTCCCCTGCCCTCCGGTTTTATTTTTGGTATGTTGCAATTTAGAGCTTCGGAGATCCGTGGCCAGCAGTCGCCACCACCTTTCCATTAGCGGTGCCAGGGCACACACTCGTCGGTGTGATGTGCGTCGGCTGGAGTGTGGCTCTCCCGGTGACCGGGCAGTGGGTGTGACTTCAGAGGCAGGAGGTCGGTCTGTCTCCCTTGGGGTGGAAGCACCAAATTCTCCAAGGGAAGGGGCAGGGGTGTGTCCTCTGCCCCCTTGGCCAGTTCCTTGACCTCTACTCTTTCTGAGCCATGGAGGAAAGAGAGTCTTACCCTCTAGAATGTTTACTCATTCTGGATGGTACTTTGGACTATTACTTTATTAGGCTTCAGTTTTTACTGGTTAGCATCATTTCGACAAGGATAAAAATGTCCATTTTGGAGGAGGTCGGAGGATATTGAGGAGAAAGTTTAGTTCTGAGATTCACATCTCCACAGGTCAGGCTAGAGGTTGGCACTGATTTTTTTTTTTACCTTTCGGCTTGAATCCCTCTGCAGAATGTTCTCAGCTCCTCAGCCTTCTGGGGCCGTGATTTCCTTTGCTATAAAATCAAGTGGTTTGCATTAGTCAGCTTCTGCTGCGATCATGCTTTCTAAGAAATAATCTCCAAACTTAGTGACTTGGAACAGCAGACGTTTTTCCCCCCTGCTCACGGGTCAGTGGGTTCACTGTGGCTTTGGTTGGGTTTAGGACTGCTCCATGTGTCCTTTTGTTCTAGGACCCAGGCTGAGGAAGCACCCACGGTGTGGGACGTATAGTCATGGAGCATGGCAGGAGCTTCAAAGCCTAAAGCAATCCGTGTAGGCATGATGAGGATCCCTGCTGGATGTGGCATCCTATGTCGCACCTGCTCACAAATCCATTAGCCAAAGCCGTTCCTGTGGCCAAGCCCAGTAAGAACGGGGCCAGGAATGACATTCTTTTTTTTTTTTTTTTTT
>NC_138372.1:4455749-4514623 GCF_054177405.1 Leptonychotes weddellii
ATCCCTCCCACCCCACCCCCCACTCCAACAACACTCAGTTTGTTCAGGAACAACATTCTTCCGTGGAGCGCGGGCAGGGGCGGAGTGATGAGTGAATGGTGGCTCAGTCTACTATTTGGTGAGCACAGCCGTATCTCCAGCTGTGGAAAGCCTGGCACACTCAGCTCTCCTTTCTTCTGGGGGCATCTTATTCCAGGGCAGACATTCCCAAACTTGAGCAGGCACCAGGATCCACTGGAGGGCTTGCTAAAATACACACGCCGGGGCCCCAGCCCCAGAGTCTCCGATTCAGTGGTCCTGGGGTGGGGCCTGGTCACCTGTTATTTCTAACAGGTTCCTAGGTGACGGCATGCAGCCAGTCTGGGGCCTCACTTTGAGAACCGCTGCCCTGGTTTCTGTGGGGGGTGGGGGGAGGAAGTCTGTCTGATTTCTGTGTCTGCACTATTTCCCGACTCCGAACAGTGCCCTCACCTCGAGCAGCCTGCAACTTCTCTGTGCGCCCTTCACTCCTCAGCGAAACACTCCTTGAATCTAAGTGGAAGGAAAGAGCTTCTCTTTAGCTCGAGAGCGAGATTCTCTGGAATGCGTCCTGGGCCAGACATCTGATTTCAGATACGCAGACACGTGCTATGTTTCAGAACATCCTCTGACTGCAGATCAGAACATTTCAAGCGGGGATTTTGCCTTGTGTTTCAGCCTTCAGAGTTTGGGTTTCAGTTGAGAAGTGAATGTCACTCACGGTCATGCCTGACTCACTTGACTTTTTTGGAGTATAAATAGAGCCAGGAGACTTCCCATCCCGAGGCACAAAGGGGCATGCGCACAGCTGAGAGGAAATGCGGGAATCAGATATCAGCAAATCCAGGTTAGAGGCCTGGCCCTGCCCCTCAATCACTTTGGGACTCCTAGAAAGTCATTTTTGCCCCTCATTAAAAGCCCCTCTGTTTTTCTTCATGTATGAAATGGCATCGATGCTCCTGTCCTCACTGGGCCATAACGAGGGTCGAGTGAGACCGTATTTGTGATCTGGCTTTCTCTGCATGCTGTGAGGCTCAGTGTGGATGTGCACGGACGTCCCCGCTCCTCTTGTCTGCGAGGGCCAGTCCCTGGGGCCCGCTGGAGGCTGCAACTTCAGGAGACATCTGCCAAAATCTCTCCAGGCTTTGGAAAGATGAATTTCTTTCCTCAAGGCAGAGGGTGAAGACAGAACGTTTCCTATTAGTATTATAATATTCACTCTGTGTTTACACTCCAAAGCTTCTTGTCCCAGGAGAAGGAAAAGTTGCTGTGGTTGTTCAAGGACCTTCCTAAATTAGTTGTTGAGTTGAGTTTGGGGTCCCCCCCATCTCTAGTATTGAAATTAATTGGTGCACTTAACTGCTGAGTTCATACAAACTGGCCTCCTGGTACCAAGGAATTAATGATGCCAATGTTCCGCTGAAGGAGAAGGCAAGGAAGCTTCTGTGTACCACTGCAACAGACACTGCTAATTTCATTTTAGAAAATTAATAAAAATGAATTGCACCACTGACATTTATAGAGTTTCCTAATAAAATGATACATTGTTTGTGTGGAGGAATCCCTATTAAATTAATTGTTGTCATCAGTTCCCATATAGATGTTGGCCTAGGAGCTGCCCAGGGACCCGCTCCTTGTCTCAGTGGCTTGCTGATGGCTGGGGGTTATAAATATAGCCCTTGCTCAGATACTGCCCTAATTACAGGCAAGGTCCCGGGAGCCCCGCTCACCTGTTTCATAATGAGGTGTGCTACAAGGAGGCTCCCAGGGTTGGGGGCCTCCGGGGCGGCGGCGGCACCGTGACAGGGTTGAGTGTTGAATGTTTAAACAGCCCATATTGTATTATCAGCAACTGGGACCTTCTGGTAATGGCAGCTTGAAAAATCACCCTTCAGGACGTCTTTATTTGGCACTTGCTGTGTGCTCAGCACTATAATAATACCATTTGGAGGCCCTAGGGAACGCCGCACTCCCCACCCCACCAGGTGAATTCGGAGTCTTGGAATTAAGATCCTCCTCCCTCGGTCTAGAATGTTCTTCCAGCTCCTCCTTCTGGCCTTGATTCTGTGTCACTTCCTCTGCGAGGTCCTCCCTGAACACACTATTTAAAACCACACCCCTCCCATTCAGCCAGACCTCCTTTCTTTTTTTTCTCATTTTGTTTCTCTGGAGCACTTGCTGCCATCTGACGCACGATGTAGTTCATCTATTTATTTGTGTAATTCATTTATTCTTGATCCGACCTCCTCTCCCCCAAAGTGACAATACCACGAGGTGCTGGTGTGCTCGTGGGCGTATCCCTAGTGCCTGGAACAGTGCCGGACATGCTGCGCTCGGTACACGTTTGTGGCATGAACGAGAGTGAGGCAGATGTGTCTGAGTGTGTGAAGGAAGAGATCCGGGCTTGCTCTGTTCCATTTCTGTCTTGTGTATCCCCAGGATCGGCTAACTGACCTGGCGCTGTGCTCTTAAATCCTTTCAGCTGTTCTGCCGGGCAGCGAGATGCAGAGAGGGTACACAACCTGTCCAAGATTGCATAGCAGATGTTGGAACCGGAACTTGAGCCCGGGGTTATTTTACTGCAAAGCTCGTCATCTTAGCTTCTATGCTGTCCCGCTGTGTGGGTGTGGGGTTCGAAGGTGGCCCAACACATAATTTCACTATTCCCGCCCCCCACCTCCCATCTCCAAGATTTCTGAGCCACCCAGGAGAGCCAGGCGCTAGGCAACACCTCCCTGTGTTGGTGAGCGCCGCTCAGGTGATTCAGTCAGGTGCGTTCCTGGATTGCCCTCCTGCACCGGACTTAGCCTCCCAGTGGCAGGCAGTGTGGGAAAACTGCACGCTGCTCCAACAGTGCAGAATGCAGAGTGGAGCAGGGCACAGGGGGCGGGCTGCAAAGTTCAGCAATCCCAGTAATGCGTTGCTCCTCCCCTGGGAAACATGCAACCTTTCCTGGAAGCCGGGGACACGCAAAGCTCAAGATGGAATTAGGAGCACTTCCCAGGAATCCTGTGTACACCAGTTAGAAGGAGGCTGGAAGATGCTATTAATAATCTAATTAATTAATTAGATTTATATAGATAGCACCTAACACCGAAGCACTAAAGGTCTAGTAATAGAATTTTCCTATAATGAGCACTAAATGCTTCTTGGTCAATAAGCAGTAAAACAGCCAAGTCTAGGGAGGGAGTCTGGAAGGAAAGGAGAAGAAAAGTGAGACCTAAGTTTCAAGAAGAGCCACGTGACTCCCAGAGACACCTCACTGTCCCTCTCTCGTCTCTTTGGCCCCCCCCCCCCCACCGTCCATTGCTTCTTGTGCTCCCAGTGGTGGCCAGGCAGGAGGGTGGCCACCAAGTCCTCCGTCCTCTGCTCTTTCTTACCATGTCCTCCCCCACCCCTGCCCCAGGACTCTTATTCCCTGGATGGAGTTAGCCAGTGCTTATGCCTGTGTTCTGGACTGCAGTCCGCATCCGCGGTCCCCCAGATCGCCCGTAGCCCCAGTGTCAAGCTTGGATTAGGGGAACCTCTTCCGCTGCACTTCCCTCTCTGGGCTGGACCCCCTCCCTGCACCAGCTGTCCTACAGTGCTCCTTTGTGGCATCATTGTTCCCCTCCAACGCCTTGGAGATTTCCTATGTGATAAGTCCCACTCTGGTGTCACGTTCAAGGTCGCTCTCCTGCCTCAACCTGTCTTCTTCAGTACTTCCCTTTGACTCCCACCTCAAAGCACCTGTTACAGTTAGGGGGCTGCTTCCTGCTGTCCAAACACATCTTCTGTGTCCCCTCCTTTTGCCTTCAGACCTCGAATGCTCCATGTCCAGCCCAGTCTGCCTGTCCTTCGAATCTCACCTCTTTCTGGGAGCCCCCGCAAACGCATCAACCTGTGGTGAGCCCTCTTTGCTGTCAGCTTCTGCAGCCCACATTCACTGTATCGTCAGCTGTCTGACAGTTTAGCTGCCATCAGTATGGAAGTCTCGCCTCCCCAGGGAGATGGTGCGCCCCCTGCCCTTGGGTCGTGCTGCCTCTTTTGTCTCTGAATGGCTAGTGTACAGAGGAGCTTCGACGGGGCGCCGCGCAGTGTGCAGACTTGGGGCAGAGCAATGGGTTTGCAGCAGCTCAGGCGGGTGGGGCGGGGCCAGGGTGTGGGCACCGGGCTCCACCTGGAAAGCCAGTCCGATCCGGCCCCAGGCCGGTCCCTGTGCAGTCGGCGCTGCTCTGTGCCAGGCCCTCTGTAAGTGGCCCATGGGGGTGACCTGCTGGCCCCCTGCAGGGCATCGGATCCCTGGGACAGCCCCTATTGCTGGGGAGACTGCTTGAGAGACCAGAATAGAATTGCAAAAGTCACGTGGAGATCCCGTTTGGGTGATTCAAGACTTCGCAGAAGTAAACAGCAGTGAAGTTCCGACACACAGTTCCCTAGCCCGGCTCGAGGACCCTTGCTCCCTGGAGTGTGCCCGTCACAGGGGGACAGATCCCGTGTGACTCCGCTCTGCGAGGCCCTGGGGGAGTCAGACTCACAGAGACAGAGAAGAAGGGTGGGAGCCAGGGGCTGGGGGATGGGATGCGGAGTGAGGGTTTCATGGGGAGAGTTTCGGTTTGGGAAGAAGAGAAAGTTCTGGGAATGGATGGTGGTGATGGGTGCACCACACTGTGGATGCACTTAATACCACTGAACTGCACACTTGAAAGTGGTAAAAATGGTAAATTTTATGTTACTTGTATTTCACAATGATTAAAAAAAAGATTCCCATAGTGGCTTCTTTCTGTGTCCAGCTGGGCAGAGCGGGGGGTCAGGGATTGGCTGTATGTGTGTGCCTGTGCGTGGGCGTGTAGGGGGTTCTGTTGGGGGACGGAGTTTGAGAGGTTAGCCCTTATACTGACGTCATTTCAAGGACTCTTCTTTGAGGCTGCAAAGAAAAAATAAACTGGGTCAGCAGTCATTTCGATGTGCGACCTTTGCGTTATGCTGAACTGGGGACCTGCTATCAAATTAACATAACGATGTGTCATGTTACATCCATTTCACTATTTGCCTAATATATTGAGCAAATCCTTGATGAGTGCAAACTACCATCATTAACCAAAGAGCAAGTGCAGTGCCAGAGGGTTCGCCGGCGTGGTGTCTGCTGCCTGAGGACTCATGAGCAGCCCCATCCACCCCGGGACCTTCCCAGAACGCATCTGCCTCAGGGTCCTGTGGTTCTGAGACCTTTCCCGATGAGGCAGGGAATTAGCTGTGACCTGGATCCTGATAAAGTGTCTGGTGTCTCGACAGTGGTGGGGAAATCCCTAGCCTCCATATCGAAGTGGGTCTGTCCCAGATTCCAGTTCATTATCCGGAATCACAGACCTCAGAGGAGATGAAGCAGGGGGAGCCATCAGAGGCCACCTCTCCGGGACGCCCTGTGTGTGGGAAGGGGGCTGCCCAGGTCCCTGCGATCCTGGTTTCCCTGGGAGGTTTCCACTGCTGTCCCCTCTGTGGGTGGGCGTGGGGGGAGTGTGTGCTCCTCTGTGCTTAGCAGCTTGTTGAAAGGGCACCAGCAGCCGAGCCAGCTTTCATCACATCCCTCCTGGTTCCAGGGGCCAGGGCAGCAAGTCCTGGGCCACCTTCCTGGAGGAGCCGAGAGAGGGACGGACCTTTGTGTCTCTCGCCTCCCTGGGCTAGGCAGCTGCTGGCTCCCGGTTCCTGCCTCCGCTTCCTTTCGCTAGTTTTGTTTTTATCAAAAATATCCATACATATAGTTTAGTAAGTCAAACGGCCCTAAAGGCCTTGTAAGAAGGAGCAGCAGACCTCTGCCCCGCAGCTCCAGCCTGCGTCCCAGGAGCGACCACTAGTCATTCTTGTAGTGCTGAGATTTACCTCCAGACTTCTGCATGTGTTATTCTGCTATTTCTTGCTTTGTCAACTTTAGACAGTTGTCTTTTGACTTCCTCATATGCTAAATGAGGATTCAGTTCTCTCCCTCTGCCACCGCTGTGTTTTCCTTACCTGGGGGAAGGGCTTTGGTTGCCGGATTCTGAGATTCAGCATCTCTGGATGCTGACGTCTGGAGGCGCCAGCTGGGTTCTCCAAGGTGCTGCCAGTGGTCTGGGAACCAGGCAGGGAAGGGGCTTGGAATTTCACCATTAATTAGTGAATTCCCCCAGTTTACATCTGTGCTTCGTGACTCTCCTCTGCTGTCTTCAAGTCGGGAGTCTTTCAGGGTTTCTCTCTCCGGAGAATAAATGTGTCTCCAATTGGGGCAGAGAGACTAGGTGGCTGCCTGGCTACCTGGGGTAGATGTGGGGCCCTGGGAGGGTCTGACCGCTCCCTGCACAGACCTGCAACCTCTCCCTGTCTCCCACCTCATTTCCAACCTCTGCCTTCTCTGGCACCTAATTCTTGCAATTTGCCAGTCTTCCCGGGCTCTGCGGGCCGGTGGGCTTGCTGTTCCTGGTGTCCCCTGTGGGGCACGTGGCTTTGGCCTTCTTCTACTGTGCTAGAATGTGTTGGTATCTCTGTCCCACTCCCATCTCTGCTCCTGTCGCCCTGTCCTTGTGGGTCTGCACCTGTTTTCCTTCCTCTGTGGCTGGCCCTGTGCAGGGGCTGGCCCCGTTTCTGTGGCTCAGGCTCACGCTCAGTCTTACTTGCTGTTCACTCTCTTGCTATTTTTCTCTGTCTCTCTTTTTCAGGGAGAAAAGCCTCATAATGTAGCTTTGAGGTTCCTAAAAGCACAACCCACTCAGGGCCCAGGAAATCCCATTGCCGAGACGCACACACCCTTCGTGTACGAGGATGCAGCCCCAAAGGCATGCTGACACCACACCCCCAACACGTGTCTCCTCACCTTCTGTGTACCACCCTTGGTTTAGAGCCTTTCCCGGTGATGGCACAAAGGGTGTGGTGTGGCCTCTCCCTGGGCAGAATTTTGGGGGCTAGGGGGCTGCTGGGGGGCCATGTGGTATGCCGACCATGCGCCTCAATGCCTTCTCTCTCTACAGGGCTACAGACGTGTCTTCCTTGGGTTGTGTGTGGTGGGGTGCTCTCATCAGGGCCCCCGTGGTGCAAGGTGAGGTGCTGGGCGCCTGTGGGGACGGCTTGCCCAGGGGGCTGCTGCCGGTGTCTCTCCGCAGGATGACCCAGCAGTGAGGACTGTTGATGAGAGTGAGGCGGTGCTCACACATGCCGAAGGCATTTACAGTCCTTATCAGTGCTCACTCCCCGCCATCTTGTTTTGTTTCTGCTGCTGCCAGTTCATTCTTTGTGTCTTCAGTCCCCTCCTGGATTTGGAAAATTAGGATTGTCTGGGATTTCTGTAATGGGCCTGGGCTGGTGTCTGTAGTATTTCCTGCAGATCAGTTCTGATCTAATAAATTGTTGCTGGCTACAGGGAAAGGGAGCCGCCTGCACGCCTCGCGGCTTTGTGGGGTGGGAAGGTATGTTCTCGGGAGAGACCATTCTTTGCAATTCATGGTCTTCTGTGTAATGAGTAATTCCCAGATTAGCCGGGTATTCTGGGCAGGAGGTTCTCCCACTGTTCTCAGTCTGGTTAGGAGCTATTACTGTCTTTGCTGTTCTTAGATTCCCCACAGGCCTTTATAATGGGGCTTTAAAAAATTGAAAATAACCAAAAACAAAGGAAGAAAACCTTTCGTGGTTCTCCAGCTTTACTGCGTATCCCACTTTCCACGTGAACTTTTGCTTTGTGTGGTGTGTGTTTAGAGGCATCCACACAAGTACACACGTGCCCATCTGTAGACACACGCAGGTGCATCTGCATGCATGTATAACACACACACGGCATGCATGTGCGCAGACGGGCATAGCCATATGCACTGCAGACACGCGTGTTCACACGTGCACACCTGCAGAAACACACACACACTTATGCACGTATATGTCTATGACACATGCAAGCACAACACCCACCCACACATGTGTGCACATGCACACACCCACTGTCCTTCAGTCCCTGTTCTCTTTTGTAAGAGCAATATTTCTGGGAACATTTTCCTTCTTTTCATTCAACGATTTAATAAGATGAGATGAAATACAATTTCTCCTAAAAGAAGAAATAAATTCTTCTGTAGTGGCTGCCCTGACCTCCCCGGGGTAGGAAACACTGTTGATTGGGCTCCTTCGTTGGAGGGGCCTCTGGGGGCAGACGGGACCCAGGCCCAGGGTGGGGGCAGCGTGTGAGAGTCGGGGAGCGGGTCCTGGCTGAGCCAAGGGCGCGGCCCGCACCGAGGTGGCTTCTGGGCAGCTGCTTTGCGATTCTCATCACCGCCCCAACGACGTCGGTGGGAATGTGGGAGCGGGTGTTTGTGGGGGTTCTTGAGGCACAGGATCGTTTCGCCTGTGGTGGAACGGGATTCGTGTGTCAAGGGGCAGGGGGCGGTGTCAGGGAAGTCAGACCCCTGCCAGGTTTCAGGGGAAAGCTGTGGAGAAAGGCAGTGAAATCAGGGAAAGAAGCGCAGTGACATAGGAGAGAAAAGGATGGAGGCATGCGTGTGTCTGGCCAGGAGCACAGCCCGCACTGTGGAATGTGCCGTTTCCACGCATCTTCCCGCACACGCTCACCTGTGGCTCTTCTGCCCCCACTCTTTTGGGCTCCCAGTAATTAATTAATCCTGCCCACCAACTTTGGGAGAGGCTGTCCCCCCTCTGCTATAGGGCTGGAAGGGGCTCTGTTGGGGAAGACACATGGGGTTACGGGCGAGCCCTTTTACTCCCGAGCCACACAACACCACGTTGTCCCCTCATGTCATTCTTGGTCAGCTTCCGCTCACCTGTTTCTTCAGTGAATAGCTCTGATGGCCCACCATGCGCCAGGTGCGGTGCTGGGCTTTGGGGATGTGGTAGTGAGTCAGGTAACGTAAAATAAAGGCGGTTTGGAGGAGTGCTGTGAGCGACAAGTGGGGGGAGAGGCTGCCCCTCCAGGGGGCTGGAGGGAGTGATGGGTGGGCTGCCTTCCTGAAAGGCCGAACTTTGGGCAGGGACCCGACAGGTGAGTGGGTGAGTGTGCGCTTGTGCACGTGAGCATGTGAGTGTCCATGTGCATGTGTGCAAGTGTGAGTGAGTGTTCGTGTTGGGCGGTGGCATGAGGGGAGTGTGAGACTGGATGGAAAGTCCTTGCCCTGGAGGGGGTGAGGGTGGGGAGAGCGGTGAGCTGAGCAGTGGTGCTGGAGGAGCAGGTGTGGCTGAGGTGAGGGAGGGCCGAGTACACCAGGCCAGGATTTGGGGATAATCATTGGGGATAATCATCAGGGACACCTGGGGGAGGGTTTGAGCAGGGCAGGTAAATCAGCAGGTATGATTAACAGCCTCATCCTGGTTGCCCTGGAAGTGGAGAATGAACCGGAAGGACAAGAACGGACGTGCAGAGAAACCCAGAGCTCTCACTTGCCTCTGCAGGTATCCGTGTTAGTGATGGAAAGACTGTCCCTCTGAAGCCGCCACATCCTGTTGGTTGCTGTCCTCTCGGAAGACACGGTATGATCTGGCCTTAAGAGTTGAGAGTCAGAAGAACTCTCGGCCGCCCTGGGTGACCTGGGGGCTCAGCAGCTCCAAGCCCAAAGCTTTGATTCCGCGAGAATGTCAATAGCTCCACGTCGGCGGCCGTCGCGCCCCCCCGGCCCTTGGTCCCCTTGCATTCTGTGCTCCTCCTTAGCTTCCTCCCTCCTCTTCAGACTGGGGTCCTGATGAGGCTCCAGGGGAGGCAGTGGTCCCCGGGCGCTTTGCTGGGCATGATAGCTTCACACACGGGCACATCTACGCGTTAGAAAAATATTGATGACAATGTGATAGTGACGGATGACAGAGGGAACACACGGGAGAAATATTCTCTAGAAACAATTGCCAAACAGAGTTCTTTTTTGGCTGTGGTACAGAATTCCAAGCTGAGAAGAAAATCTGTCCCTTCACTTTATGAGTAAGTTGTTTAGTTCTTGCTTCCTGTAGAAAACTTCCAAGCTTACTCCTATGTCCTGTCAGCTTATGTTGGGACTTACCCACGGTTCTGCCATTACTCCAGTGCCAGAGGGCCTACAAGGATACGTCAGAGTTTTGCAGTTTGTTAATTTTGCATTAAATAATTAATAAAGTTAATTGATGAATTATTCAATTTTCAGGTAAAATGGGATGATAAATATTCATAACCTATTTTATTAAGGGAATTTCCATTTCATATGCCATTAAATCTAGATTAATGAAGGCGGATTTCAAATGAAGATTGAAAACAATTGTGCTTTGGAGTCAATTTACTGAGTTAAGGTCGTTGCTTAGTGAATTTACTCCCTGCCAGAAAGTTAGGGCTTCATCACTTGGATAAGTGTCTGAATTCACAGAAGTAACATTGCCATTAGTTTAGGAACATTCCACGGGTCCGCTGGGGATTTCCCCTGCAGCGTTCCCAGTTTCTGGCGGGCATGGAGAGGAGCACGGTGAAGTGGGGGTGCATAGAGGGCAGATCTGGCGTCCCTTCCAGCCAGCAGCTGGCTGCTGCTTTGAGCTGTTTGTTGTTTGTTCACAAACTACAATATAATTTAACGTTAGCCCAAACCTAATGTGATGCGGGTGTACATTCTGGTAAAAGAATGGTACATGCATGCATCTCAAAGTCAGTTTTAAAATACCTTGCTTTTCCCATGGAGTTCTAGGAGGTATGTGCTGTGACTTCCTGTGCAGCAAAGCTCTCAGCCAAGGAGTAACTATAGCTTCAGGTTTTATTTGTGTTTTCTAGCTATCTGATTTCTTTGAGGTCTGGTTTATGTTAATTCGTGAAACTGTTATAAAACCCGGACCCACAGACCAGCACTGAAGTTTCCTCAGTACT
Source organism: Leptonychotes weddellii (assembly GCF_054177405.1). NCBI lineage: Eukaryota > Metazoa > Chordata > Mammalia > Carnivora > Phocidae > Leptonychotes > Leptonychotes weddellii. The sequence goes on from NC_138372.1 coordinate 4,466,581, forward strand.
TCACAGGCTGTCGATAACTTACAGAGCTCCTTCAAATTTGAGATCTCAAGCCTCATAACAGCTCTACAAAGTGGGGAGTGCCTGTAGCAGACTGAGGCGGGGGTGGGGGAGAGACAGAAAGACAGAGGTAAAGGGATGGGGGGATATGAGGGGAGAGAGAGAACAGGAGTCCTTCCGTCTTCTGCCCAGCCACTTCCTTCTGCTCAAGGCCAAGTCTACCGAGTCTTTCTGATTGTGTTATCAGCCCAAAGTCACTCAGTCTAATTAGGCACAAAAGTTGAGACCATAGCCCAGGTCCTTCTGACTCATATTGGAGTGCTTTTTTTCAACTTCAGCATCTTAGTGCTTTAAAATAATTTTTTAACCACCCCGAGTAGTGGGGCACTTGGGAGTATTTGTAACCCGATGGAGCAGTTTTCTCTGCATCACCAAGTGTTCATTATAATTTTCCAGCAAAACTTGTTTGCTCTGGAGAAGTTGATCCTACAGTAAGCCTTCCCTTCAGAGGAGAGCGTTTGATGTTACATCTCATGAACCTGCTCTCCTAAAATTATCCCTAATTGGCTTGGAAAGTGGCTTCCAACAGGCAGATGACTTAATATCTCGACTTCCTGGTTGTGACTCAGGGAGGCTCCAGGGCTCTTTCTGGTTTGGGATAGTGGTCTTGTTAACTTGGAGGGCAAGATCCAATCGCTAACGTGCAGACTGAAGTGCTGCTGCAGGGGAGATGGTGTGGAAACCACCAGGGACAGCCTGTCTCATCAGGGATGTTGGATGACAGGTGGGGCGAGGACAGGGGTTGCTGAAATGCAATTCTATACTCTCTAGCGTTCGTCAACAAGCCTTTATTGAGTGCCCGCTGTGTGCCTAGGTTTGTACTAGGCACTGTGGGTTATAAAGGCAGTAGAAAACATGGCCCCTAATCCAATTGGAGAGACAAGTCATGCATATCTGAGATAACTGGAGAGTAATTCCCAGACAGCACACACAGGAGGGCCTGGGGTACGTGTGTGTGCACACGCATGCGCTCGCACACACACACACAGCTGTAGGAGGAATGCAAAACGGGGCCAAGATCAATTGGATTCAATTGATTTCATTGGGAAAAACAGCACAGCAACATTTGTAAGGGTGAATTTCAATCAGAAAACCCTGAACTTTGGTTGGGGGAGGGATGGTGCGCCCTGATGGGGGACAGGAGGGCGACACTTGGACTTTGCTCGTCCTGAAACCACGGATACAGCAGCTTAATTGGTGGCTTTGGCATAAGTGATTAGAAGGCTCTAGAGGCCATGGAATGCACTAGGATGGAATGAAAGCCCAGAAAGAATAGCTTTGCGGAGGGGAGGGCTGCCGCTGGGATGTCTTCATTTGTGTTCAGTCTGTGGGGAGCCTGGCAGAGGCTGAATACGGAGGCAAAGCTGTTCACGATGCTGAAGAGCTGCCCTGGAGGACACAACCATGCCCCCCTTTTATCGAGTGTCTAGGTAGGTGCAGGGAGGTTAGAAGGCCTTCCCAAGCTGGGATTCATAGCTGGCTGTCTAATTCAAAAGCCTCTCTTCCTCTGCCCTTGGGCAGCTCACAGGACCATGAGTGGAACCATTTGCAAGGTCACCCTGGTGGGCCTCTGGGATCATGCCGACTTCTTCCCGGACTGGAGAGCAGTGCTTGTCCACTGGGGAGAGTTTGGGCATCCCCCCGAGACTTTTGACAATACCCAGAGACATACATATGTTACATATTGGTGGTCACAGTGGAAGTAGACCAGCTACTGGCATCTCCTGGTAGAGGCCACTGACACTGGTAAGCATCCTACCATGTCCTGCGGTGCACAGGACAGTTCCTCCCCTCAGAGAATTATCTAACCCTAAATGTCGGTAGCGCTGAGGTGGAGAAACCCTGATGTCAATGAAGAGAATTCCATGCTGAAGTGCATGGTGGTCATGAGCAAGACTGGATTTGAATCCCAGTTCTGCCACTTATTAGCAGGAAGTTAACTACTCCCCTGTGCCTCAGTTTCCTTATCTGTATAATGGGAATTACAGCAGTGCCTGTTGTGAGGAGTAAATGAGTGAATACTGAGCTCTTGGGACACAGTGTTGTTGTATATACTATGATTATCTTGCCAGGAATCCATTCAGAAGAGCAGTCCCGTATGGCCCTGGGCTCTGTACACACACGGACCGATTGTTCTTTGCTTCTGTTTCTGTAGCTGCACGGAATGATGGTCTGAAAACCCATGTTATTCTCAACTACCAACAATGATATTTGGGGATAAACCAGTTTCTGAGAGTAGAGTGTATTATTGGAGTTCATGTCACAACAGTCGGCAGAGAAGGACATTTTAGATAGGAGGTGGTTGCCAGGAGAGTCAGTTACATGGGAGGCCAAACTCAGAGCCCAAACTCATTGATTATCCATGGGAAAGATATTTATTGATCACTAAGTTATCTATTGCTGTGTAACAAATTACCTCAAAACTCGGTGGCTTAAGATAACAAATATTTACCCTTTCTGTGGGTCGGGAATGCAGGACAGCTAAGCTGGATACCTATGCCTCACAGGGAAGTAGCCAGGGTGTCAGCTGGGGCTGTGGACTCATCTGAAGACTCGAGTGAGGCAGGACCCACTTCTAAGCTCACGTATGTGGTTGTTGGAGGATTCAGTTTTTCATTGGCTTTGGGCCAGGGGCTCAGTTCCTCACCAGCTATTAGCCAAGGTCACCCTGGTTCCTTGCTACATGGGCCTCTCCAAAATGGCAGCTTGCTTCATCAATCAGAGCAAGACAGTATGGGAGGGTGAGCAAGACCAAAGCCAGAGTCTCTTTGGAATCTGACCTCATGAATGACATCCTGTAACTTTTGTTGAACTCTGTTTCTTAGAAGAGAGCCACTAGGTCCATTTCACAGTGGGGGAGGGCATCACACAAGGGCCTGAATTCCAGGAGGCAGGGACCACCGGGGACTAACTGAGATACTGTATCACATGATTACTGATAAGAACGGCATAGAGTGACTGGGGAGCTAATCCTGGCATTGAAACTCACTTTCTGTGTGACCTTGGGCAAAGTGCATTTGCCTCTCTGGGACTCAGTTTCCTTTTCCTTAAAATGGCTGAACTGGATTCAGAGATGGCATGTATGTGTGATCCATCAATGCCCAGGGCAGGTATCACTAATCATGACTCTGTTTTCTCGAGAGCTGCATTCAGCCTCAGAAGCCTTCTTAACACAGAGGGCCACCACTAGTTATGTTGACATCCATTTGCCGTTGCTGAGGCATCTGTAAAAGAACATTCTGTGGTATGGTATTGCAGACCACTGATCAAGATGTTGCAGTATTTTAAATAGGGCAGGTGGACTGTCTTCCTTTGGCCACTGTGAGAAAGCTGACTGCTTACTGTTTGGGGACATCGGGTGGCCCCTCTGCTGCCCAGTCCTCCCTTCTCATACAACACTTAGACTCAGGTGAGGGGATGCAGGGGGCGCACCAGCTGAGGGGCCATGGGGTCTGAAACTCAGCGTGGGGTTGGCTAGACCTGGCCTTTTCACTGGGGTGGTGGGCTTCTGTCTGGTTCCCCGTGGGGCAGATCTGGCCTTGGTGACCCTCCTGCCTGTGGCAGCCTGAAAGGGAACACAGATCATTCTGGAAATGAGCTCAAGGTGGCCCGAGGTGTTTCCGCATTCAATTTATGTGACTTTCAAGTGATTCATTCTGTTCCTTCGTGGAACATGCTCCCGGGCTCCAGGTGTTGGCTTAATTTGCTTCTGAGATCTTGCTACCACCCATTCATTGCTTCCGGTAACTGCTGGGGCGTTCTCTTAACAAGGAGCAACGCATGTTTTCTGGGCCATGTAACCCTTTATCCCAACCCATTAGAATTTCCAGGTCCCCCTCCCCTTATTTTAAAGTTTCTTTTCCTGAAGGGCTGGAATATTCAGAGGCAGTTTAATAGACATCGATTTGCAATGATTTTTAGGCACTGTGCTTCAGGAAAGCTGAGAAGCCAATAATTAATCCTTTCAACAGCTCATCCCTTTTGTTTTAAAATTACCTGATAGCTGCATTGCTTGAGCAGGCCGGGCCAGCCTGACCCAGTTCAGCTTCTTGCCTTCTGCTTCATTCAAATAAGCCCGCTATGAATTATTCAGCCCTGCCGCAGGGGCATGTGGGGCCTCTTGTTGTAATATTTAATCAGCAACCTGGAGGCCAGCGTCGTTTTCACCAACAGCTGCTGCTCACTTGGGGCAGATGAATCGGTGTTCTTAGAAGGGTTGGATTCCTGCCTTTTCAAGGAGGCTGGTTTGTCCTTTGATCCCAGAGGGACAGAGCAGATCCTCGGGCCTCTCTGTGCTCCCTTTGGGGTGGTCTTCTTCCCGCGCCAGCAGGAAGTGAGTGACTCTGGGCCCCTCCCACCGTAGGGACTCAGGGAACTGCTGTCCCCACACACATCCCTGTGTCCTCTACCTCCAGAACAAGTCACGGCAAACTTGTGGCTTAAAGCAACACTCTCATCAACTTCCAGTTCTGTAGGTCGGATGTGCAAACGTGGTCTCACTGGCTAAAAGTGAGGTGTCAGCTGGGCTGTGCTCCTTCTGGGAGCCTGAGAGGGGGGTCTGTTTCCCTGGCTCTCCCCTCCCCAACATCTCTGCTCACTGCCCCTCCTTCTGTCTCAAGCGCCAGCCTTGTCGCCGCGTGCTGACCCTGTCTCTGGGGGCGTCTTTGCCTCCCTCTTCCACTTTGAAGGATCCTTGTGATTATGTAGGGTCCACCCGGATAATCCGGGCTATCCTCCCCGTGTCAAGGTCAGCGAACCAGCAACTTTAATTCCATCTGCAACCTTAACTCCCCCTTGCCACGTAGCCCCACACGGTCACAGGTTCCCGGGGTGAGGACGTGGACATCTTTGAGGAGCTTTGTTCTGCCTCCCACATCCACATTGCCCTGGCTCCACTCTTCCTGGCTTTCTGGAAGTTTCTATCAAGAAGAAAACCCCCCAAGAGCTCCCGTGAGCAGGCAGGCTAGAGTGATTTTAAGAGGGTGGGCTTTGGAGACAGAGCTGGGCCCATTTTAATTTTGCCATCTGTGAGCTAGAGAATGGTGTTGGATGTGTGACAGCTAATGACCAGCAGACGATGCTTCATCTCTCTGAGCCCAGTTATCTGTCCTGTAAAATGGGCTTATTGATGCAGGCCTATCTCCGGGGTAATTGCACAGGGTGGACGGGATAATGAGTGGAAAGGCAATCGGAGATGGGGGCCATTACTGTGACCATCACAGGTGTCTCTTTCAGTCTGAGTGTGTGGGCATCTCTCTGTTGGGAGGTTGGTATCTTGTTAGCGCACAACCCGGAGCCCGCGTCAGGGCACCCATAGGACTCGGGGCTGGTGCATTTGCTGCAGGCCTGCCTCCCAGAGCTGCGGGTTGCTGCCTCCCTTTGTCCATCTCTCCTGTCTGGCTTCATCCAGACCTTCTCTTACTTGGAGGATATGGGGCCGTGTGTCCCTCAGAGCATGGGTGGACTGGCCTTTTTCTTTGTCTCTCTTGAGATACCTGTCGATAATCTTCACAGTGTCCACCTTGGGGTTAGCTCTCTCGCCCACCTCAAAGGGTGTGACTGTGCCATCTCCCGTCTTCCTCAGATAACCGGCCGAGGTAGACATTGCTGTCCCTGCTTCAGACAGGGTTGTCTGGTTGATCAGTGGCAGAGCTGAGCACTAACCCCAATCTTCTGGTCCAGATTGAGTCTTCTTTCCTCCAGCTCTAGCTCCCTCTCTCCTCAGATGCCCAACAGATGTTGGATACTCTTGATAAGCTTTGGGGCTCCCCTGACCCCCCATATTTCTGTCTCTCTTCATGGCAGCACATTCCGGGGGCCAACAGTTTCCTTGAGTGCTGAAGGGCACGGGCAGCAGTCCCGCGGAGCTGAGCTGTCCCCTGGCGGCCCTGTTCCCCGGGGAGAGCCAGTTCTCCAGTTCCAGCCCGCTGCTCTCATGCGAGGTGGGGATGTGGTGCTTAACCCCAGGGGGTCACTTGTTTCCTCCTTTCATGGGGGGGTGCTTTGGGGTGGGGCTTGCTCACTCTCCTCGCCCTTCTGCCTTTGCCCGTCAGTGGAGCCTTCCCCGGCAGACTCATGGTGCCCTTTTGGGTGCACTGGCCCCATCTCTCCTGCTTTCTCCACTGGACCCCACTTCACCCCAGGAAGGTGTAGCATCAGCAAGAGAAGCAGCAACTTTCTGAAATGCAGTGTGTGCAAATAAATTATTCAGTGAAACTCAGTCTAACTTTATTAAGGCCGGAACCATCCTTCTCTGTCAGAAGCCACAGAGGGGGGCAGGAGCCACAGGACGCTGTGGGACTCGATGGCTTCTGGGGCCGGGGGGGCTGCGCTGGCCACGGGATGAGCACCAGCGCCTGGGCTCTGGCTGGGGTACCCGCGTGTGCCCCAGGCTGCATGCTCAAATGTGTCCCTGCGGCTCCTTTAACCAGATGGGGCTGCCTGGGGCAGAGAGAGGAGCCAGACTGCTCCCTCTGGAAGAGTGGTCCTGACCGGACTCCCTTGGTCTGGATAAGAGGGTTTGGGGGCAGGAATGGCTTCAGAGCCTCAGGAGGATGTCGAGAGGAAGGAGGGCTGCAGGCGGACCTCCAGCTCGTGTGTGCTCATGGCGTCTCACACCATAACAAAGCTAAAGCGTCAGTGGCATGTTAAATGCTTTCCAGATTAATTTATATTCTAACATGGTAATGAGGAAGCAGCTTTTGTCCAAGAGGTGAGATATGCAAAAATAACCTTTAAGTCTCTCATAATTAACCTTTAATGATATCCTCTCGCTTTAGCAATATATTTTATGCTTCAGAAATATAACCGACAGAAAGAAGTGAGTGCTCCTTGCATCCAAATGCCTGGCAAGAGGGAAGTCACGTTGACGTCGGAGTTTCGACCTCCGTACTTTTAGTCAGACGACGCGGGAGGGTAAGATGGTGAAATAGCCACAGGCGGCCTTTGCCTTATGGCCGGATGGGCCTTTCTCTTGCTCAGTCCATGAGCCACTGTCTCTGGTTCTTCACTGCTCCTTCTTGCTCCTTAAAGCCTCTGTCACCAGGGCCGTAACCAACCGACATACCTAGTGCAAGGACCTTTCTTCTGTCCTCATTCCCCTTGACCTTGGCAGTTTTTGACCCCATGGACGGACTGACCGTCTCTCAAAGTCCTCTCTAGTTAATTCTGTGGAGCTGCTGACACATGCCAAGTGCTATGAATCAGGCTCTTGTCAACCCTCAGATCTCAGGTCTAGTGGGGCCTGCACATCCCCAGACCACAGTGGTAGAGGGGCAGGAGAGGGTGGTGATGAAGGTGAGCGGGAGGTCGGGGAGAGCCAGAGAGGGTTAGTCAGGGAAGGCTTCTCTGCTCTGTCCCAGCTGCCCTCTGTGTCAGGGCTCTCCAGAGACACCAAACCAATAGGGGTGTGTGTGTGTGTGTGTGTGTGTGTTGTAGAGATTGGCCCATGTGACTATGGAGGCCGACAGGTTCCAAGGCCTCTGGTGGGCAAGCTGGAGACCTAGGAGACCGGACTAGCAGGCCTGAGACCCAGGAAGAACCAGTGTTCCAGTTCCAGACTGAAGGCAGGAAAAAGACCGGGTCAAGGCACTCAGGCAGGAGGAGTTTTCCCGTACCTGCTGGAGGCTCAGCCTTTTTGTTCTGTTCAGGCCTTCAACAGATTGGATGAGGCCCATCCACATGAGGGAGAGCAATGTGCTTTACTCAGTCTCCTGTTTCAAATGTTAATCTCACCCCAAAATATCCTCAGAGACATGCTCAAAGTAATGTTTGACCAACTATCTGGGAATGTGGTGGCCCCGGCAAGTTGGCACGTAAAGTCAACCATCCGGCTTTAGAGTTCCCTTTCCCTGTCATTTGCTGGTTCTTCTCTCCGTATTTTGCTCCTTGCCTTCTGCTCCCATACCTTCAACCATCATCTCTGGCAGATGACTTCCGGTGCTTGACTCCTGACCCAGTGGGGTTGAGTCATTAATCAGTTAATTAAGAAAGTCTCTTAAAGGTAGGTATTGACTTACCAGTCTTTTGACTTTGGGCCAAGGTCTTTTTTGGTTCTCTCCAGTGGGGGCCTGCTGGGGTGGGTGAGATCCATCTTCTTTCCCAGATCAGTAATCCTTTGCCTACCATTTCTGATTTTTATTTCTTCAAAGGGGAGGGGAGACTTAAGGATACTTGTGAAGCAGTCTGGGTACAGACTCCTTACAGAGTTTTCTGACCACCCCACCCGTATTTTATAGTTGAATCAGTCCCTCTGACTTGGCAGATTCTTCAAGCAACTTACTTCCATTGCATCTTTCTGAGCTGACTGACTTTTCACAGAAACAACCATCTTTTTAATCTCCTGTTTTGTTATTCTAGACCTTATTTATTTACATGGTTACAGTGAAAAGTATAACTGGCACAAACAGGTTTGGAATAAACGTAAGTGACTCTTGGTGCACGTACAAAGTCAGCTGACGGGTTAAGAAATGCACAGCGTCCGGGCGCATAACTACTCCCTGTGGTCAATGGACTGATGGGTGCTCCGTAGTGGGGGGTGTTGCCAGCCTGTGGCAGCTGCAGGTTTCTACTGGTGTAAACACTCCTACCGTGCCGATTTTGGGGCACAGGTGCTTCACAGCCACCCAGCTCAAAGCCCCCTGAAGAACTAACGGCTGGCTCTCCTGACTGGGCACAAAATGACCCCAGCACGCACTACCCTTCAGTCTTGGGCAGGCCCCGGGCTTCAGGCACTGGCCATTTTTACTGTACCTAAATATCAGCACATCTCAGCCCTCATCATCTTCACCTAGCAACCAGCTCCTTCTCATGTTTATAACCCCTGACCACCCCCCTCGGCATGGCGGGCTGCTCCCCCAGACCCTTTGTGCTGCTGTTCTGCTTCCCATCACCCCTCCCGGGCCTGCCCTCCTCACATGGAGCTTTGAGCGTTCCTGGCTCTTTATTCTTCCTACAAAACTTCTCTGTTCTGTGTCCCGGCCCCTGAGGGTCCTCTTAGGCAGTTGGCTGATTAATTTAACAGCATTTTCAGCCAAGGTGTTGGCTGAAAAAAGCTTTCTGTATTTCCTGCCTGGACTGCGGGCTGACTCACGTAGGTACGTGAGTCAGGCCCCAGGGCATCTCTCAAATCTTCCGTTGCCGGTGGGTGTCTCCACTGATAGATAAACCATCTCTGATTGCTTGGAACTCATTTTCGGAATCTTTCCACCATTCTTCCTGTCCTGGGGGTACCGGGTCCTCCTAGTTCAGGAGTTGGATGGGTCAGAATTAGACTTCAAATTCTTGGCATCCCACTTAGGGCTTTGACGCTTCTGATTCTAATCAAAAGGTGGTTTTTGGAATCAGAATTGTAGATGCCTGTGTTTTCACACATTGTTTGAAGTTTTTCATTGTGGAAAAACGTGCGTCGCCATGTGTTAGATAAATGGCACTTCATTTGCTTCTGCAAACGCGCACTGAACAGCTGAAGTGGGGGATGTGGTCTGGTGGCCCCAGAACCATCTGTATGTCAGGGACAGAGGCAGGAGACCTTGACTGAAGAGCTAACGATGTAAGGGAGAACCTGCTATTCATTCAGGCTCACTGAATGCAGACCCATTTGTATAACAAGCTGTGTTTGTTAGAAGATGAGCTGACTTCAGAAGCTGGTGTAATGTGTAATGAACAGAGTTTATCTTTGTGTGGGATGAGAGATAATTTGCTAAGCCAGGAACTTCTGTATTTCCCAGATATCCATGCAGTTTTCACACAGCCTCGGGTCTGGAGTGCAGGAAATTGCCTTCCTTCACAGAGCTCTTAAAGGACCCCTGATGTCAGTTCACGTTTCGGAAATTAAAGGGTTAAGTGCCTTCTGTTTTCTATGAAGACTGTCTAGTACTTGATCTATTTTTATTAAAATGACTCCTTTGGGGGCACCTGGGTGGCTCAGATGGTTAAGCATCTGCCTTCGGCTCAGGTCATGATCCCAGGGTCCTGGGATCAAGTCCCGCATCGGGCTCCCTGCTCCGCAGGGAAGCCTGCTTCTCCCTCTGCCTCTGCCTCTCTCTCTCTCTGACTCTCAGGAATAAATAAATAAAACATTAAAAAAAAGAACAACAAAAAAAAATAAAATGACTCCTTTGGTGCAGTGACCTCAAGCCGGGCCCCAAAGACCAGTGCGGGAGGTATTAGAAGAACCCCTCCAAAGCAAACATGCAGGAACCCACAGCATTAAACACAAGAGAAAACCACCAGAGCCCTAATCTCCCCACTCCTGCTCTCCTTTCCAAACCTACATAATCCTTGGGAAAGCATGGCAATTAATGGAGGCACCATTATTTTTATTTATGTCCTGTCAAATTTGGGTCCTGGAGAGTTAACACTGTGAACCCCTGAGCCCAAAACATAGAACATGCTTGTTATTGGCAAGAAATGCCACTGTCATGACCTCACCCTGAGATCTGTCTTCTGGGCTATTCGGTGGCTAGGGTAGGCAGTGGTTTCTGTAGCAGGAAGAAGGGGGCTCTGGGGAGCGTCTGCTCTGGTCAGAGCAGACACTGCGAGGCTCCACCCTTGGAGAGCGAGGGCATCGGATCACACACACAACAGTACTGGAAGATGAAGCCGCCTTTTGCTGAGTACTGGCTGCCTTCCTTACCTGCGGTTCCAGGAGAGGTTTAAGCTGTACAGAAAATGATGTTCGGGGCTTTTTCTCAACTCTTTCAAGGATGGTACTGGCTGGTACCGTTCTGATGCACAGGAGGGAAGTTAATGCCTTACGTTCCATGGAAGCCTTTGGGCACCAGGGCTTCCTCCTTCAGGGAACCCTTGTTGAGAACAGCTGATGTAAAGAAGGCTAAACCCTTTTGATGCTTTGTCTCATTTCATCTTTACAGCTACCCGTTGAGATAGGTGTGATTTTCATTACCATTTTACAGATGAACAAACTGAGGCTTGAAGACACTGAGTAATGTGCTTATCTGAGGTCACAGATAGTAAATGGCAGGATGAGGACCGGAACCCCCAGATCCGTCTGACTCCGTGTTAGTTATCTGCTGCTGCGTAACAAATTACCACACACTTAGTGGTTTAACAGGGCACATGTCAGTTTTGTGGGGCAGGAATCTAGGCTCTGCTTAGCTGAGTCTTCCACGTCGGGGTCTCTTACGTGGCCACAGCCATGTGTCTGCTGGGACCGCAGTCTCACATGGTGGCTCAGCTGGGGCCTGATCTACTTCCAAGCTCATGCACTTGTTTTACACCAATTTCTCACAGGCTCTGGGGCAGTTCCTTGACACTGGGCCCCTCTGACGTGAATGCTTACTTCATCAAAGCATGAGAGTCAGGAAGGAGATAGAGTCTTTTCATAAGACAGGGGTTATGACCTTATGTAAGTTAACCACAGAGGTGATGTCCCATCCATCACCTTTGCTGTGTTCTGTGGGTTAGAAGAGAAGCACACCTTCTCCTCACACTCAACGGGAGGGGATCATGTGAGGATGTGAACACCACGAGGCAGGGGTGACTGGGGACACTGGAGAGTCTGTCCACCACAGAGTCCAGAGCCCAGCACAGGCCCTGCTGCCCTCTTGGTGGAGGAGAGAATACCTGACTTGGTGGTAATTTGGAGATGCCCCATGTGGGTCCAGAGATTTAATTGAACTGTCTGCTCTCAGGTGATACAGTTTCCATTGTTTTCTATCAGGAACAGAATTAAAATCTCAGAGCCACACTTTTGATCAATGTATGAGATGCAATATTACACATTTCATAAAATTTTCTTTCAAAGAAAGTGAATCTGTTTTCAGGAGAGATGTCAAGGGCATGGGTTGTTTTGCAGACTTTCTCTTGCTTTTGGCAGCTAAGAAAAGCCAGCGATTCTGCCAGGGATGTCAGGCATCCCGACGACTCCTAAGGACCTGATGTCCACAATTTGAGGAAAAAATCTTCCAAGAGAAGACGAGTCCATCCCAGTGACTGGAAAATTGAGTGCAGTGGGAAGCAAAGATCTGTGTGCATTTCTGTGCCACTAAGACATTCTGGCTTTGTTCCCGGGGCTGGCCCAGAACCGGGTTTAAATGGAAAAAGCAGGCTGAGCTACATGTATAAAGAGACCCACTGGAGATCCAGTAGGACATCCTGGCAGATACTGGAGAGACACATGAAAAATAAGCAATGACTTCCAGCACACAGTAGGCGAATAAGGTGGATTAAATAAAGCTCCGGCATTGTCAGGAATTAGATGTTCCCATTAATGGAATGTTTTGGTTGCCAGAGATCAAGCATATTCCCCACAGAAACCGTCAGTGTTGAATGAATTAGAAAACTCTTAGGGTCCTGGACATAGTTCATGGGTGAAAATGTACGTGAGGGCCATGATAATCGACCATTAATTCACTGATGATTCATGGGCCCTGGTGGTTATGTCCTTATAGCTGGGGGATTCCTGAATCTCCCAAAGTGCCCTGCTGGGTTACTGGATCCAGAAGGTCCTGCAGGGGCCTCTAGAAAGAAGAAGAGGGCACAATCCTGCTCTTCCACTCTGCTGGCTGGGCTGGGGGTGGGGGTTCCCAGCTGAGATGGGAGGGCCAGCATGTCCATTCTGGAAGCCCTTCTCAGGCAGACTCTCTGTATTTGGTTGTTGGCACTCAGGCTTGGCAAAGGATCCATGGTGGAGGGAGGGGAGTGGTAAGGTGGATGCCAGGGTACTCTTTGGGAGTCGCTCTGTGTCCCCGAGTCTCAGGGGGATTTGATGGGGTGAGAGCCTCCATTTAGGGAAGCACTGCTTTTGTCCTTTGGTTCCCTGACTGACGTTGCCTTCTCCTTGGGGATAAGGCTGGTCCTCTGGCTTGTCAGTCATTTACCTGGCTCCTCAGGATTGCTCCAGGGTAAGGACCCGTGGGGTTGCCAGCTGGCAGAGCGGAAAGCTCTAGGAGGCCATTTCAGGGATGGCCATGGAGAGTGTTCTGGGCTCCAGAGTGGCCCAGAGGGTTGCAGAGGGGAGGGGCTTTCTCTTTCCTCCTCTCCACCCATCTCTCCTCATGGAGACCCCACTCCCTTCCCCATGAGGGGTGCAGAAAATTCCTGCCCAAGACAGATCTCAGGAAGATGTCTGAAGTGAACGGCTGGTAGAAGATTTGGATTTCCTCCCTCAGAGGCTTTTATTTAAGAATGGCTCAGAGCCTGATGCTGAAAATGAGACCAAGCTTGCCCCCATCTTCAGCCCCACCACCTTCCCTGTTGCTGAAGTCAGAGCTGGGCACCAGACCCGAGTTCCCTCTCTACGCACCATCATGCTTGCCCCTGCCCTTATCCCAGCTGGTCTCCCTTTTACCCTCACCCCACATCAGCCTCTGTCCCCACAGAAGCCAGGGCGATTCTGTAAAAGTACAAGTCTGACCATATCACAGAGCACATATCAAGACCCCGTGTGGCTGCCAGGTCTTCCCAGGACGGAACTCAAGACCCCTAATGGGGCCAGCAAGCCCCGCGCAGCCCAGCCCCAGCCTGGCCCCCAGCACTGTGTGATGGGTAGAGGCTGTGTTAGTTTCCTAGGGCAGCCGTAACAAAGCACTGTAGCCGAGTGGCTTAAATAATAGACAGTCATTGGCTCACAGTTCCAGAGGCCAGAGGTCTGGCTCCTGAGATTGTGAGGGAGAATACATCCCATGCCTCTCGCCTAGCTTCTGGTGCCCTCAGGCATTCTGTGCCCTGCAGATGGCCGTCTGTGTCTTCACGGGGTCTTCCCTCTGAGTGTGTCTGTCTCTGTGTCCGGATTTCCCCTTCTTAAAGGAAACTGGTCATCCTGGATTAGGGTCCACCCTAGTGATGTCATCTTAACGTCATCATCTGCAAAAACTTGGTTTCCAAATAAAATCATAGTCACAGGCACTGGGGTTTGGGACTTCAGTGTGTTTTAGGGGACATAGTTTAGCTCACAGCAAATGCCACGTGTGCTGTGTGCCCTCCGCGCTCTCTGCACCTGCTCCCTCTCTGTTCCTTGGCTGTACCAAGCTCTTCCCTGCTGCTTGCTTTCACCCAGGAACATGTGCCATCCCCTTTGCTTTTGATAAGCCCTAGGTTCCTAGCCTGGGCAGGATCTTTGCCCTGCTGATCCCTGATCACTTCTCGGGTTCCTTCCTCAGGGGGGCCTTCCGTGGACTCCTGCCTTGTTGGGAGGGCCCTGCCATCACTCCCATAGCATCTGGAATCCTCTTCTGTAACTCACCTGCCTAGCCTGCCTCCCCGTGGGGATGTCTGCCCCATAAGGAGACTGTGTCTAGCCCAGTCACTGCTGTGTCCCTTTGGTGGTGCAGTGGGAATCCTGGCCTTGCAGTGGGAGAAGTCTGTGATGTTGTGTCCAATCCAAGGACAGCCAGGGGAGTGACTGTGGGCTCTGCTGGGAAGGTAGCCTAAGAGGGTGAACTCGGTGGTGAGCCCTGAGGACATGCCCAGCCCCAGCCACCCCTGTGGCTTCTTGTCTGCAGGGGTGTGTCGGTGAGAGATGAGGCCAGCTCTGGGGCACAGGCCTCCCAGCTCACAGTTATTGTCTTGGCTCCAGTTGGAGACCCCTTGCTGGACACCTGCTGGACACTTTGTCATTCTTTGCATTACTTAGCTGGGCCCCAGTGGGTGACTCCATTGAGCAGGAGAGCCCAGAGCACTGTGTCTGGAGTCTGCACTTGGCAACATGCTGCTTTGGTTCTGGGGTCCCGTGCCTCTTTCTGGCCTCGTTGTCCTCCTCTTGGAATGAATCCACTCCCTCTGAGACCCTCGTTGTCTGCTGCATTCTTCCCTCCAGCCACAGGGACGAGGTAATGCTTCCTCTTGTTGAAGCAAGTCCCCCACCTAGAACATTCTAGTCATCCTTCTGGACTCGGATCAAATGTCCCTCCTCTTTGATTTCTTTTTTTTCCACATCCGCAGTGCCATTCAGTTGCTCTTTCTTTGTTAGGCGGTTTTATGTGGCAGGTAGATGGCACCTCAGCAACTGTAACTCGTTCAATAGACATTTATTCTCGACCTGCTCCTCACTTGACTGTAAACTTCTTGAAGTTGGGGACAATGTGCTTGCTATTCAGTACTTTATGTTGCAGAGGGGGGCTGCCCAATAGCTTCACTGACTGAATTCTCTGGCTTTGCCATCACTGAATGTTAAGCAGATTCCCTGAAATTTCAGGTCATGGGCCTCGTTCTTGAACCCCCATGGTGAAGCCCGGTGCTGATGGTGAAAGAGGACCTAGTAGACACGTACAGAATGAATGAAGTTGCTGTCGGAGATTTAATGTCCATTTTTCCATCTGATGCTGATTGAGCCCCTCCTGTGTTCCAGATGCCTAGAGTGGAAAGGATCTATCCCTGTCACAGAAAAGTTCAGAGTGATTGAGAGACAGCCAGAGAGATACTGTATTCAAAGTCAACACAGAGTCCCATGGTGGCATATTTGGCGGCCACTTGCCCATCCCAGATGCCTCTCTGGAGTCAGTGATGTCTAAGCTGAGATCCTAAGGAGGAGCAGGGAATTCGCCAGGCCAGTGGGAAGGGGAGGAGTGTGAGGGGCATTTCAGGTGGGAAGCTGCATTGAAAGGTATAGAGGCTAGAGAGCCAGACTGGGGTGATGGGGTGGGGGGTGGGGTGGGCACAGGGTTCAGTAGGATCAAACACAGGGATGGGGGGTGGAGGTTGAGGAAGCAGGCCCTGGAGGGCCTCATATATCACTCAAGCTAAGGAATTTCAGCTTCGGCCCAAAGCCAGGTCACATGGCAGAGGCTCTAGGCAACCCTTCCTCTCCACCTTCCCTCCCAAAGCCTGGCCAGTCCATAGACATTGGACAAATGCCTTCCTGTCTTGAGGCCAACTCAGCCTGAGGGCCCTGGCTCAGATTTCCCCCCAACTCCTCCAGACCCCTCCCCAGTCTAATCTGCCACTGGCCTCTGTTCAGGCAGGTAATGACATGGAGTGGTGTTTAATTTTGAACTCTGCAAACTTAAAAGATTAAATAATGGATTTTGTGATCTGCTGAGGTCTTTTCTGGATAGAATGATAAGATGTCAATTGGAAAAATTTAAATATTGATGAGTTTTAACTTTGTATTGATTGGGCAGTGACATATTTTGAATAATGATTCACATTAAAAATACAAGGATTCATATTGATCATGCAGTATCTGGCCATATTAAAATAATTGAGTAATCCTTAGAACTTGGTATGCTTTAAAAAATTTGTTTCTTCTAATAGCTGAAGACCCAACCAATGCATAACTTGCAGCAAATATTTCACATCCTTACCTCTTCCTTCTGTTGCCCTGTAGGATTGATATTTTTTGAGGCACCGGGCAGTCTGGGGTCTTGGAAAGCTCAGTGTGTAGGAGCTGGTAGATGTGGGAAGCCCAAGGGAATTCCCAGACTGTTCAGCTTTTCCTGGTTGCCTGCAGCTCTGGAGGTGAAGGAAAGACCGGAGGGAGTTTGGAGGTTGTTTATTTTTCATTTTTGTTGAACTTGAAACTTTCCCTTGGGATCTGAGATGGGTCTTCAACAGCTGTGCCCAGGGGCTTTGCTCATATTCCTTGAACTCACCTTTGCCCTTCTTGTTGGGACTTTGGCCATGGTGTCTTAAAGTTTCCAGCCTGTCTTTTTGTCTTTCTTTGCTTGTGGATACTGAGCTCCCCCAGGACTCTCACAGAGACTCAAGAATCAAGCATTTAACAGAAGAGAACTACCATGTGCTGGTATTGATTATGTGCCAGCCACTCTGCTAGACTCTTTATGCTCATTCATTCATTCATTCAGTGCATATTTATTTAACTGGAATTCTGTGCCAAGCATGCACCATGCCTGCTTTTATGGAACTTATGGTCCAGAAGGGGAGACAGACATTGAACAAATGATTTACACATGACTCAATTAAGTACTGGTGTGACAGAGGCTACAAAGGAAACAGGCCTGGAGACTTAGCCTAGTGTGGAGTGGTGTGCAAAAAAGAGCTAGCCTAGTGGGCCCACTGGCTATCCCCAGAAAGGCCTGCTTGCAGTGTTGGTCCTTGGCTGGTGTCTGGGAACTTGACTGGGAAACAGTTCTCTCTTCTGATATAAAATTTACCTTAAATGGTAAGAGGGTCTCACTGTGCCTGAACTGTTTGTACAAATAGTGTGGTTCATGCTGAACACCTGGTTTCCTTCTTGGAGTCTGGAATTTTGCTATGTGTTAAGCAGAGGTTGCCTATATTACCAGCCCCCAATAAACCCAGGTGCTAAGACTCTGATGAGTTTCCCTGGCAGATGATTCTTCGATGTATCGTCACAACCTGTTGCTGGAGTAATTAAATGTGTCCTAAGTGTGGAATTAAGGGTGGGACTCCACTGGGAGAGCACCCTTGGAGGCTTGCACCTGGTTTCCACCAGACTTCACCCCCATGCACCTTTCCCTTTGCTGATTTTGCTCTGCATCTTTTTGCTGTAATGAAGCTTAGTTATGAATATGACCATATGTTGGGTCCTGTGAGTCCTTCTAGTCAATCCCCAAACCGGAGTGGTCTTGGAATCCCCCCAACATGGGGAGTCAGCGAAGGCCTCCTGATGAGGTAACATTTAGCTAAGACCTTGAGGAATAGTAGGGATGAGACAGTGTGTTGGAAGGCACCGTCGGCAAAGCCAAGAGCTTGCGCAAAGGCCCTGAGGTAGGAACCGAAACAGGTTAGTGTGGATAGAGGTGTTCCTGGGAGGGTGCAATGTGACATGGGCCCAGAGAGGGAAGTATAAAATCCTAGATTATGGTGGACCTTTTAGCCACACTAAGGAATTTGGACTTTATTTCTGATACTACAGTAGCCCTACAAAATAGGAAAGATTAGCCCCATTTTTAAAGATGAACAAAATAAGATCACTTGCTTGGCCTCCCACAGCCAGTATGTGACAGAGCTTGCCATGAATTTAGGTCTTTTGGCTTCTAGAAAACCTGGGTTCTCTCTGCCGGACCCATGGTATAGATAAGGGCAGGACTTGAGCCTTCCTGAGGAAGGTTACTGAGAACAGTTAAGCCAGGTTGCTATTTTCTCTTCGTTCCCTCTGGGTCTACTGTCTTTCCAGGACTCATTGCTTTAGAAGAGTACTGTGCACAGTCACCTTTGGGTTGGGGAAGAGCTTTGTGACCAAGAGTCCTGTCCCTGATGTGATAGGGTGTCTGTTCTAGAACCCCAACTGTGTGAGGCTTCTGCTTCACTCAATGTTCTTAATACCTTTGTGCCTCAGTTTCTGTACCTGCAAAATAGGGATAATAACAGTGCTTAATCAATAGGCTTGTTCATTTACAGTTTTATTGAGGTGTCCTAGACAGGTTTTGTATAGATGCCTTTTATCAGGTTGAGGAAGTTCCCTTCTATTTTAGTGTGCTGAGAGTATTCTGGGGGGAGCCGATTGACTTCTAATTTTGTTTCCCTTGCTTCTCATTTTCATTCCCAGGCCACTGTCATCCCATCTTCCCTGAAAACTCTCCTTCGATGCTTTCATGGTCCCACCATCCAGTATCTTTTCTTCTTGTGATGATCACAGATTCCCTGAGTTGCTCTCTCTCATTCCTTGAAGATTTTGAAACACCTGGTTCACTGTCTCTTTTCAACACCACACGTGTCATAATTCTTGGTGAATTTAATATCCATGTAGCAATCCTTTCAAAACCCAGGAGTATTAGCCACGATAAGGAATGCTCTCTATTCTTTTTTTTTTTTTTTTTTTTAAAGATTTTATTTATTTATTCATGAGAGACAGAGAGAGAGAGAGGCAGAGGGAGAAGCAGGCTCCCAAGGAGCAGGGAGCCTGATGCGGGACTCAATCCCAGGACCCTGGGACCATGACCTGAGCCGAAGGCAGACGCTTAACCATCTGAGCCACCCAGGTGCCCCGGAATGCTCTCTACTCTTAACAAACAAACCTCAACATCTCCGCAGCTTAATTTAATAAGAGATTATTTCTTTCTTATGCCACGACCAACACACCTCCCTGGTGCTCACCTGATGAATCCAACCGTGTGCCTTCTGAAGGCTTGCATCCCAGCAGTCCAGTGTGGCTAGAGAAGAATACATACCGAAGCTAACTAGTGTCATTTTATATCTACAATCCCTCCCCATGGCCTTCGTGCCACCCAGAGATTCTGTACATAACTCTGTTCATACCTGTGCTAAACCCTGTCAGCTTTTCCTCTCTCATGCAGCACCTCTATTTGGGCTTCGGTCTTTCTTCTGACTTCACTGGAGAACAGAATAAATCAGAAGAGAGTCTCTGCATGTGCCCGTCAGCCTGTCCACCTGTGCCTATGTCCAGCCTTCCCTCCCGCTCCTGCGGACAGCCTGTCTGTGCTTCTGCTCGTGTGCTGGTCCCGTTCCTTCTTACCCACTCAAGGGCGCTGTTCCTGCACTTGTTCCATCTCTGTTGTTCAACTGGAGTTTTCTCCTGTCTGTCAGATCATTCCTATCACCCAAACCAGTCTATAGCATCTCTTTAAAAAAAAGTCCCTCCTTGCAACTGCTGCCCTGTCTCTGGGCTCTGCCTCCCCCACCCCCCCTCCCGCAGCAAAACAGCTTGCACTGTTGTCTCATGCAGTCTTTCCAGTTCCTCTCCTCTGCTGCTCTTTAAATTTTTTTTTTTTTTAAGATTTTATTTATTTATTTATTTGAGACAGAGAGAATGAGAGAGAGAGAGCACATGAGAGGGGGGAGGGTCAGAGGCAGAAGCAGGCTCCCTGCCAAGCAGGGAGCCCGATGTGGGACTCGATCCAGGGACTCCAGGATCATGACCTGAGCCGAAGGCAGTCGCCCAACCAACTGAGCCACCCAGGCGCCCCTCTCCTCTGCTGCTCTTATTCATTCATTCATTCATTCATTCAGAAAAGGGAGGGGGAGAGGGAGAGAGTGGAGCCCGTGAGGGGCTGGATCTCAAGAACCTGAAATCATGCCCTGAGCTGAAATCAAGAGTCGGACGCTGAACTGACTGAGCTACCCAGGTGCCTCGTGCTCTTTTATACTCAACCAGGCTTTTGTCTACTCTCCTCCAGAAAACCTCTTGTTAAGGACACCACACCCAGTGGCCAGACTCTGTCCTCACCTTGCTGGCCTCTGAGATGCCTGCTCACCTCTTCATCCGGAAACCACTTGCTGTGGGTGCTCCTTCGGCTCCTTTTCGGTCTCCCTAACCTGTGCCCCAGTGCTCAGTTACCATATTCTCTATTTCCCTACTAAAGCACCCCCTGGTGACTTCCTCCAGGCCTTCAGATACATGTCAGCCACGTGCTGATGACCCCAAATTTATCATTCCAGTCCTGACTCAATTCATCACCTCCTAAAATGCTCACATTTCTCAGGAAATGGCAACTCCAATGTGCCCTAATGTCAGCGAGTCATCCTGGACCCCTTTTTCTTTCTCCCCCCTCATCTAATCCATCAATGATCCTATTGGCTCCAGATCCAGAACCCACGGAAATCTTCAGAACCCTCACTCCTTTCCTCGGGCTCCTGGGTGGCTCAGTCAGTTAGGTGTCCAACTCTTGATTTCTGCTCAGATCATGATCTCAGGGTCATGGGATTGAGCCCTGTGTCGGGCTCTGCGCTTAGTGGGGAGTCTGCTTGAGGACTGACGATTCTCTCTTCTTCTCCCTCTGTCCCTCTACCTTCTTGCACACTTGCGCTCTCTCTCAAATAAATTAAAAAAAAAAAACAAAAAGAACCCTCACTCCTTTCCCTGTAGTCTACACCACCCTCATCTTTATCCTGTACTACCACTGGAGCCCTCTTTTAGGATTTCCTTTTAACACATTCTCTCATGTCACCCCTATTGCTCAGAAGCCCCTAGCAGCCCCTGTACTACTCAAGGATTACAAAGTCCTACTGGATCCGGCTCTTCCTACCTTTGGGACCTCGCCTCCTGCCCGCCTGCTCTGCCCCATCCTTCTGCTTAGCTGTTGCACGCATGCTCCTGCCTCCAGGCTTCTGCTCATTGTTTCCTCTGCTTGGGATGCTTGCTCCGCAGCTGTCCTCAGAGCTCCCTCCCTCACTTCCTCCAGGTGTCTCTCAAGCATCACCTTCTCAGGGAAGTTTTCCTTGAGCGCCCTACTTAAAATAGCACCCTCATCCCTTCTCTCATTCTCCTTCCTGTCCGACCACCTGGTTCTGGACTTGTTACACTGCCTGTGGCCCCTTGGAGCATGCAGGGGCAGGCATGCTGACTCCTTGTTCATTGCTCTGCTCCCTGGTGCCTAGAGAAGGGCCCAGTTTGCCACAGGGACTCAGTAAATCTTTCTAGAATGAATAAATTTCAACCCGTGTCCTCGATTAATAAACAAAAATTCCATGTCCTCCTTTAATATTAATTTAAATTCTGGAAATTAAATATGAGGACTGAAAGGAAATAAAATCACTTAAAATTTGAATGTGCATTTTTATCATTAATAACTATTATAAAAATGTATGCTAATTTTAAAGATTCAAACTGTACAGAAATACATAATAAAAAGTGAAAGATGACCCCCTTCCCCGTTTTCTCCTACTCCTATTTCTTCCCATTACGCTGTCCCTAGTTGTACACCTTTGTTGATAGTGTTGCATATATCATTTTTCTGTGTAGAGAATACACACACACACAGACACACAAACTTTAAAAAATGGTATCTTGTTCTGTACTATATAGCTCTTCTTTTTTCACCTAAAAACATACCAAAGATATTTTTCTATGCTAATGCCTCGAGATCTTCTGTGACCATCTGACACCTAGAGATCTGTTTTGCCCCCTCCCTCCCTCCAGGAGCATGCCCCACTTGTTAGGATCACTGTTCAAAAGCCCCTCCTTGGAAAGCCTTGATTCTCTGAATTGAGTGTCACATTTGCCCATGTCACAACCTTCCTGGCACCTTCCCCCATCGGTCTTCTGCTCCCTCCTTTCTGCCTGCAGTGTGGCTGCTTACTGCTCTGGTTCATGAGATTTCAGACTCCTTGGGGACCAGGCAGTGTACATCCTTTGTAATTCTGTGTCTTCCATCGTCGTGGGCTCAGTAAATGCTTGTTGGATGGATGAATGGATGGGTAAGTGGAAAATGGAAAATAAGTAGCTTCTCTTCCATTTTTATCCTAAAAGACAGCTCAAAATGCTTCCTAACACAGATCTTGCATATTTGCTGGCTGGGGCATGAGCTAATTCTTCCATTAGTCCATCAGGTAAAATGGCTGGCTTGCTCAGCCATGGGGTAGCATTTTTATTTTTATTTTTATTTTATTTTATTTTTTAAGATTTTACTTATTTATTCATGAGAGACAGGGAGAGAGAGAGAGAGAGAGGCAGAGGCAGAGGGAGAAGCAGGCTCCCCGCTGAGCAGGGAGCCGGATGTGGGACTCGATCTCAGGACCCCGGGATCATGACCTGAGCTGAAAGCAGATGCCCAACCATCTGAGCCACCCAGGCGCCCGCATTGGCATTTTTAAAAACAAATAAACAGCACTAACAATAAGAACAGTAAAAATTACTGTTGCCACTTAATTGAGTGGTTACTCCGTATGAGCACTGCACTTAAATGCTTTATATACATTGTCTTCTTTAATTTTCAACAGTCTGTATGAATTAGATACGGTTATTATTTCTGTTTTGTAGAATAGGCCCAGAAGTCACTTGCTCAAGAAAGCGCAACTATAGTGACAGAGGCAGGATTCAAACATTGCCATCTGATCCACAGCCTGACCTTGCACTTCTCTCATGGAGTACCAACTTTGCATGGAATTGTTTCCTCTGGTTTGAACTGGTTTTGTTTTTGTTTTTTTTTTATAAGATTTTATTTATTTATTTATTTGAGAGAGAGAGCGAGAAACAGCATGAGAGGGGATAGGGTCAGAGGGAGAAGCAGGCTCCCCGCCGAGCAGGGAGCCCGATGCGGGACTCGATCCCGAGACTCCAGGATCATGACCCGAGCCGAAGGCAATCGCCCAACCAACTGAGCCACCCAGGCGCCCCAACTGGTTGTGTTTTTAATTGCAGAAAGCAACCAACTTGTGATTAATAGATTAATATGGCAACTTTTTTTCCCCCGAGAAAGTAGTTCTTTAACTTGCACGTGAAACTAGTAGTGAACGACTCTCCAGGAAAAGTCACTCTACCTCTGCCTCAAAAACAAAAAAAAAACAAAAAAAACCCCAAAAAACCTTACATGGTTTCACCAGGGTCAACCTCAGCCCCCTGACTACTTGATAACTTGATATCTTAGGCTACCTTTCTGCTTTAGCAAAGAGAAGATGAGCTCAGGAGTTAGACGCAGGAGAATAAACATTTCGGTCCCAAGTGGTTTGTTATATAAGCGGTCCACACTTGGGCCAGCATCATCAACTGTTTGTCAAACTCTGGGTTCTACAAAACTGAGTTTAAAAGAAAAAGAGAAGCTATCTGTGGAGATTTTGTCAAAGTTCCACTTGGTTAGCATGCTTGCAATGCACACTGTAACAAAGCTTTAATATAATTAAATTTTAAATTCCATGTAGAATCTAGTGGGTAGGCAGATGTACCGGTATGTTAAACTTTATGTCGCTTGAAAATGGTTTTCAAGTACATCAGAGGGAGACCATCCAGCTGTAAAATTATCTGCTTTATGATGCCGCATCGCAGCTCTGATCTGTTTCTTTTAATTAAAAATGTACCTTAAAGTTGAACCATCCCCACTCTCTGCTACCTTTTTGCCTCTTTCTTAAAATTTACCGACAGAAGATGAAGTAGCATGAGTGTTCCATGAACCTTTGGGGATGTTTATGCAGGAAATCACTTTTCAATTAAATATTAATTTTTGTGGCTCTTGACCTGGGCTCGGGTCCTCTCCAGGCCAAAGGATAGCCTTCAGGTATCTGCTGTGGTCCAGGCTGTGAGGCCTTCGGCTGACCAACCCTTCCAACCTCTTATAGCAGTTCCAGGAATGAAGAGAGTAACAGAACTTCCCAAAGGTGGGGAGATGGCACTTGTCCAGCTCTTCCTGAGCTGGCCAAGGTGTGGACAGCCTTAGCAGGTGTCTGCCCTCAGAGTGGCCTGCCAGGGTCCTTTCTAGGACCCCTTGCTCATGTTCCTCCCCAGAAGCCTTTCTTATGACTTTCTGATGTCTGATTTTTTTTTTCAGTGAAAAGTTATCCCTTTAATTTCAGAGGTGTTTAATTTCAGAGATGTTAATTACATAGATGTTTCATTCTCTGCTAAAATACAGACCACCCCCTACTCATCAGGGGTGGCTACTCATCAGCCATTGACCCCTTGATGTGGCTAAATCTCCCAGATCCTTCACAGAACACCATAAGGACAGTGGATATCAGTACCTAGGTAATGGCCTTTGCAGAGAGAAAAGGACACACGGAAGGGCAGCCTGAGTGCTGGAATTCTCCCCAAGCCTGGTTCTGGTGGTAGCTAATTAACAGTTGTAAATACACTCAGTGTTACTTTTTAAATGAGATCAATCTTACAACACACCTATGATAGAGCCTGGTACACTGCAAGCCTTGAATAAATATTGGCCATTATTGAGATTATGAATATTTTATTCTTCTAATTATAATCAGATCCTGGTAGGCCCTCTTTAGGATCCTTCTGGAACCTGCCAACAGGCAGAAGGAAGAGAAACAAGTCATGCCTTACGTGGCCCGGGAGACCTGTCAGCCATCAGACCGGGCTGCGAACTGAGGGATCAGCTTGTTTAATGCCCCAGGTTTTCAGGACCGAGAACAGGTGCTTCTAGCAGAGAAGGTGCTCACGTAGATGCACAGCGAGCTGATGTGAAGTTGGTTTTCTTGCCCTCCCCCCCATTCTTTCTGACTGCTTGGCTGCTTCGCCTCATCCCGGCTTGCTCTGCACTGGGAAGGGCCGAGGTGAAGCTGCAGGATTTGGCTGTTACTTGCAGCCCTCTGTTACTTTGCTGGGATGGCTGCCCAGCTGCCCCTGCTGTCCTTAGAGAACCCTGATGACTGCCACCACCGTCCCAGGCTGCAGGTGGAATGACTGACCGTAGGGAGTCTCCCTGGATGGTAAAGAAGCTTCCGGTTTGCAGTGGCCTCTCTGCTTTCTCACACCCCTATTGGGCATCCGGTACCATCCGCACCCCGTTGCAGGACATGCGTTTCCTTCTCTTATGCTGGGATGTGGTTGTGATGATGCTCTCGGAAAGCAGCAGTCCAGGCCCTTCAACCCTCTAGACGCCAGGGGTCTGCGGGAGGTTTGCTAAGAGGGGATTGGACGTGGGAGAAAGGGATTCTGCTCTGAGCTCAGTCTGGAGTGACTTGCTCTGGGGGCTCAGGCCAGTGTCCCCCTTCCTCCTGGACTTGCAGTTGACTGGTTTGGGAAACAACCCACATGCATATGAATCTGGGGTAGGTGCTGGGGCATCATCCACAACCCAGGCCAGACCGTGTTGCAGATGGTTCCGGATACAGCCAGGCTTCCTGGAAGAGGTGGAATCTGAGGCTGGGGAAGAGGAGGCCAGTGAGGCCCAGATCGGGGGTTGGGGAGGGGCACGCCAACTCAGGGTTGCGGGCCAGCCTCATGCAGGGTGCTGTCTTTGGGGCTCGGGCGGCCACTGCTGGAGGACAGAGATGACACAGGACCAGTTCATGTCTCCCTTGAGTTAGAACCACAGCACAGTCAGGATGGGACGTGGTGACCAGGCTGCCCGGTGGCTCCTTACGCATGCTGCCATCTCCATTGAGGTGCTGTGTGGCTGCCCTTGTCAGGAGGCGGGTGACTAGGATGCAGTGACAGGAAGAGGGCCTGGCCCAGCATGGCCTGTGGCTCTGTGATCACGGGCAGGTGACATCCCCTCCCTGGGGCTCAGGTGCCTTCCATGAAAAATTAAGGGTTCAGGGATGCCTGGGTGTCTCAGTTGGTTAAGCATCTGCCTTCAGCTCAGGTCACGATCCCAGGGTCCGGGGATTGAGCCCCGCGTTGGGCTCCCTGCTCCGCGGGGAGCCTGCTTCTCCCTCTCCCTCTCTCTCTGCCCCTCCCTGCTGCTCATGTTCATGCTCTCTCTCTCAAATAAATAAATAAATAAAATTAAAAAAATAAAAGGTTCAGCCAGCTGTTTTCAAGGTGCTGTCGGGCCGCACATGTGGATTCTGATTTTTCTGTCCTGGTCTTGGTTTTCCCAGTGTAAGATCCACATTGGAGGATTGGATGTAGATCCCTCTCCCTCAAGGTGGCCTGAAAGGAGGATGGGCTGTTGATCTGACAACGTGCTGGCCCCTCCAGGGGCTGTGGGGAGGAGGGCCAGGCCAGAGCAAGTGGGAAACTGGGGGTTTTCGTGCAGAGAAGGGCCTGGGCATTGCCTCTGAGGGCCCACAGCCCCTTGGTGTGAGGGGAGTGTCAGTAGCAAGGTGAAAGGGGTACCACCTGATGCGCTCCGGGGAGGGATGTTGGTGAGAGCCAAGCTCTTAGACTGCTGGGCAAAAGATGTCGGTCTCCATTCTAATCGCTATCATGTATTTTGAGTATCAGTCTCATCCTCAAGTGTTAGTCTCCATGACAAGCAAAAGCCTTGCTTGAGACACCTCCAAATGTTCACTGCATTGTGCACAGCACTTTAGATGTGTGGAGCCAGAATTAATTACCCTCTGCTTACCTCATCCAACTCCTGAGTGCCAACAGTTGCCTTTCTCCAACTGTTTCTCTGGATGGAGCTGGCTTTTCTGGTCCGATTATTTTGGTTGGTGTGGGATTTCCTGTTGGCGCCTTGGGGGGACCCTTTCCTGCTACCACCTGTCAGCTCCTTTCTATGGCAATGGTCCATATCTCCAGGCAACAGTGAGACTCTTTTCCCAAAGGAAGCAAGATGCCCTGGGTGTCAGTTCACCCAGTGTTCTCACCCTCTCCCGAGGAGTCCCCACAGAGCAATTATCGCACTTGACCTCAACCACGAGGCAAACACCCCCTTTCCTAATAATAGAACAAAAATGGGTTTTTGGTCAACTTGAAATAGTGACTTCTAGGGATTTAGATAAAGCAACTCAGATGTCAACTTCTGCTGCTTCTACCAGTTTGATTGTATGGACGTGTAGAAAATCACATGTATATAAACTAAGCTATTTGTGGAAATGTGGCTTTTCCATTCTTGCATCTTGTGAAATAGTTTTTATGCAGACTCTTCATGTGCCTGCTGCCTAATCTCCCTGAATGTGAGCCTTCTCATGTACACAGCAGAGGTGGTACATACTTCTGTTGTTAGAGGTACACCACTTTTTGAATCTAGGAATGATGCTACACTGGGAATTTTATCCCATGTGTCTGAGTCAGCTCAAGGGCCACCACAGAGTTCCATGGACTGGGCAGTGCAAACCATAGACATTTTGTTCTGGGGGTTGGAGGTCCAGGATCGGGGTGCTGGTGGGGTTGGGTGCTGCTGAGGACTCTCTTCCTGGCTTACAGATGGCGCCTTCTTGCTGCTGTATCCTTGGGAGAGAGATCTTATAAGGCCGCAGTCCTATTGGATTAGGACCCCACCCTTATGATCTCACTTAACCTTAATTACCTCCTAAAAGCCCCACCTCCAAACACAGTCACACTGGGGGCTTGGGGACTTTGAGATATGAATTTAGGGGAGACACAATTTAGTCCATAGCACCAGGCCATGAGGCCCCATATATATAACATCAGGCAGGATTCTTAAATTTGCTTTGTAGGTGTATGCTGTGGTCTCCATACTGTAAGGACTCACTCTTGTTGCAAAAGCTCTTTACAAGCTTGTAACTGTGAAGTCGTACCACTCAGAATAATCACTAAAACTGTGTCAGATTTATTCGCCTCCTTTTACCAGTTCCATCTGGTGACCTCTAGAAGCATCCCAAACTAGTATCAATGGAGGTCTTAGCTACTGTGTCTTCTCTAAATAGTACTTGATTATTCAAAGTAGAGCAATTGAGAATGTTCCGTGTAATTTGAAAAACTATAAGTTGTCAGCTAGAAGTTGGTCATTTTGTACCTCACAACAAACCATGACGTGACCTTGCTTATTCGTCCCATTTCACAAATGCAGAGGGAGATGAGGGATGGCTGGGAAACCGGTCACAGCTGCGTGGCTAGACTTGAACCTGGATGAATTCTCTTTCTTCCAGAGTTGTGTCCCTTTTGTTGTATCACTGAGCTCTGGGGGGCAAGTGATGGGAGGAAAGAGGGGGTCAGTAACACGGCCAAGACCTTCCAGGGAATGAGTTTCAAAGAGAGCCCTTTGTCAGGGCCCTTCTCGCTGCATCTCCTAAAAATCCATATTAGCCCCAAGAGGCAGGGATGCTTCCTGTCCACCAGGGCCAGCCCTGGGCCATCCTGCCTTTCCCTTCCTGGGCCTCTCTGCTGCTCCTTCATGGCTTATGTGGGGCTCCGGGTCCCTCTCCATCCTGCCTTAAATAAGGGTTTTAGTGGGCTGCCAGCTTTTTCAACAATTGTATTTATGGAAACCACTAAAGACTTCAAAAAAGGGTTTAATTCAATGTGAGGTTCTATCTTTCAAGAGATTTGTTTAATAGCGCAGGGAAAATGGGCTTTCAATACAGGAGAAGCGGGTCTGCCCTGTAACCTGGAGAGGCAATGGGGCTGGAGAAGGGAGTGCCGGTGAAGCCAGTGGGCTCGGAAGCAGGGCGAAGGGCCCAGGGTGGGGCCCAAGGAAAGGCCTCCCAGGCCAGGCAGGGTTATAGGACCTGCTGCTCTGTGTCCAGTGACCCTGGGGTGGGGGCAGGAGCTAGAGCCTGGGCCGCCAGCACGGGCCGTGTTAATCCAGGAGTCTATGAGCCCCTGGGGGCCGGGGCATGGCAGTCCCCTGGGCACCCGCAAGCCCCACATCTGTGCCCAGCCAGCCATTTGCTGGTGGCTTCCTGGCTGGGGGTGTGTGATGTGGCTGACTGAGTAAAAAGAGAGGCTGCCTTTAAGGGCAGCTGGAGTGTGGTGGGGTCCTTGCAGTGTAGAGGAAAGAGCTTTGGATTAGCACAGTCCTGGGTTTGAATCCCCTTCTGCTGTTTGTGAGCTGGATGGCCTAATCTTCCTGAACGTTGGCCTGTTTACACAGCAGAGACAGTACGTACCCTCTGGATTGGTGTGTGTAGGAATTGTTGCTTCCATTTACCAAGCACTGACTAGTGCATGGCGCTATGCTGCGTGCTTTAATTGGGTCATCTATTCTTTTCTTTTTCTTTCTTTCCTTCCTTCCTTCCTTTCTCAGATTTTTATTTATTTATTTGAGAGAGAGCATGAGCAGGGGGGAGGGTCAGAGGGGGAAGCAGACTCCCTGCTGAGCAGGGAGCCCCAACGCGGGGCTTGATCCCAGGACCCTGAGATCATGACCTGAGCCGAAGGCAGACGCTTAACCGACTGAGCCACCCAGGCATTCCTGGGTCATCTTCTTTAAATGAGATGTTTCTAAAGGCCCAGCCAAGTATCTCTCTCTGGGGGGTGCTCAGTAAGGACAGCTCCTTCTTCTCTGCCCCCAGGAGAACTGGCCAGCTGGTTATTCCAGAAGTAGCCCGTGGGCCTCTGGTCCTGCAGACACATGCACACATGCATGGTGTGCATGCAGCAAGGGTTCGGCCGGCCCTGCAGCCCGGAGCTGGCTCCCAAGCCTGCCTCCCGAGGGGCTCCGTGGCCCGCCCAGGGCCTCGGAATATTAGATGTTAATTTTCACAGATACTGCAGGGGGGAAGGCACATGTATGAAAGAAGTGGAGAGATAAGAACATGCAGGAAGGTTATCTTCCATTAAGAAAGGCAGTAATTCTTCCCGTCAGGAGGCTTATCCAGGAATATTCATTTCGTTGGTTCGGTGAGAAGCGTGTTGTGTGAATGCTACCAGGCTGGGTACTCACCTCCGTGGGCTTCCTTTCCCTCCACACTGGAAACCCACAGCATTCTGAAGGCTCCTGGAGCCAGCTCCAAGCTGGGCCTAACACTGGCTTCAGAGACCGGTCCTGTCTCGTGGGGCTGGGTCCCCCCCCGGACTGCGGGGCAGAGGGACAGTTTAGGGTGTCAGATGGTGGGGGAAGGGTGGGCATGGGGGCCTCTGGCGAGGAGGCCAGATGTCAGTCCTGCTTCTCTCCCTTCGTTTTTAAAAATTAAGACTTAACCTTTGTAGAGGAATTTTAGGTTCAGGTTACAAGTGAGGGAAGCACAGGGAGTTTCCGTATTCCGCCCCTCCCCCACCATGCACAGCCTCCCCCATTGCCAACATCCCTCCCCACCAGAGTGGGACACTTGTTGCAGCAGATGAACCTGTGTTGACACGTCATCAGCACCAGAGTCCACAGTTTACACTGGGGTCACTCTTGGTTTTGGGCATCCTGTGGGTTGGGACAAATGTGTAATGACAGGTATCCATCATATAGTATCATGTAGAGTATTTGCACTGCCTTAAAGTCCCTGTGTGTTTGGTCTGTTCATCCCTCTCCCCCACCCCTACACTCTTGGAAACCACTGATCCTTTTACTGTCTCCATAGTTTAGTTTTTTCCAGAATGTCACAGAGTTGGAATCATACTGTATGTGGCCTTTTCAGAATGGCTCCTTTCACTTAGGAATATGCACTTAAGATTCTTCTGTGTCTTTTTATGGCTTGATAGCTCATTTCTTTTTGGCCCTGAATAATACTCCAATGTCTGGATGGATCATAGTTTATCCATTCACCTACCAAAGGACATCTTGGTTGCTTCCAAGTTTGGGCAATTACGAATAAAGCTGCTATAAACATCCATGTGCAAGTTTTTATGTGGACATACGTTTTCAGCTCCTCTGAGTAAATACCAAGGGATGTGATTGCTGGATTGTATGGTAAGAGCACGTTTAGTTCTGTAAGAAACCACCAACCTGTCTTCTCAAGTTGCTGCACCATGTTGCATCCCCACCAGCAATGAACGCGAGTCCCTGTGGCTCCACATCCTCCCAGCATTTGGTGTTGCCCGTGTTTTGGGTTTTGGCCGTTCTAATAGGTATGCAGTGATAGCTCATTGTTGTTTTAATTTGCATTTCCCTGATGACATAGGATGTGGAGTGTCTTCTCATAGGCTTACTTGCTATCTGTGTATCTTCTTTGATGAGGTATGTTCCCTGCCCTGTCCACCCCCTGTAGGCGTGGCCTCGGCACTCTACCAGACATCTTTACTGATCAGAGGGCGGAGCAGGTCCAATCCCAGCTTGGCCACCTCGTGGGTGTGCAGCCAGGGTTCTCTTGTTCTAGTTTGGGGTGCAGCCAGCCTCCCCATTCAGTCCTGGAACATCCAGAAGTCCAGCGTGTCAGCTGTTCACCAGGCTCTAGCTCCTCCCTCCTTTCTCTAGGGGCCGCAGGGGCCTCTGGGTGTGGCTGTCACGAGGTGGTCCCTGCATAGCACTGACCCACAGGCATGGATGGCACTCCTCTCTTGTCCAGTCCGTTGGGATGTCTCGTTACTTGCGTCTCTGCCCAGCTTGACTGTGGGCCTCCAAGGTCAGAGCTTGGCTTGCTGTCCCCAGGCCTCGGTGTCTGCTCAGGGCTGAGCACAGAGAAGGGCACAGAAATGTTTGTTGCCTTGTTTACAGATATCAGAGGACATGCATGCCCTGAGGAATCTCAGGAATAGGCTGGAGGGAAGTGGTCTGTGCTCTTGGGCACTTCTCCAGGGGGCCTGGTTCCTCCATAGGACGCCCTCCCTGCCAACTGCCCAGAGCCTGGGGTGGGGTAGGGGCTCCTCTGGGGGCTTTTGGTGGGGCAAGGTGAGGCATGGGTCCCTTCTTGCTGTTCTCCAGCCAAGCCACAGCTAGGTTGAGAGGGTCAGCTTTCCCTGCCAGAGATGGGGAGCCCAGGTGCCTCCTTTCTGGGCTCGGAAGGGGCAGTCCCTCCCAGAGGAGAGAGTGCTCATGTCTGAGCAGCAGAAGGGCTACCTGACAGAGCAGACAGTGGCCAACAAGCTAGAACCTCGAAGAGTCTGACCTTAAAAACAGGCTCCTCGGGCAACCAGCTCAGGCCCTTGAGGCCTGGGGGCTCCCATTGAAGGGAATTTGCTCATTCTCTGCCCCTCGATTGTGAGCAAATATGGCAGGAGAAGTGCTTTCCCCTCTCCAGCCCTTAGTTGTAGCAATACCATCTTCAGCCCAGGGTGATTGATTGGTCACTTCACCTCTGTGTGATCTGGGGCCAGTTGCTTAACCTCTCTGAGCCTGGGATAATAACAGCTATCTCCTAGGGCTGTTTGGAGGATCAAGTGAGGTAACGTCCAGGAAGGCAGAGGGTCAGGAACATGGGTTATTTCTTGTTTGGGTCTGAACGCCAGGCTAGATTTCCTAGCTGGTCTCAGACACATTGACCAGGAGACAAGCATTGGGTGCTTGGTTCTCAAGGGATGCCTGTTCCTGAGCTTTGGGGGAAGGGACACATCCAGCTAATTCCCAGAATAACCGGTGCCCGGGCAGGTGGCCAGTGGGTCAGAGCCAGGCCAGAGGTGCCGATGGTGCCCGTGGGAGAGGAGGCGGGGCAACGGGGAGTGAGAACAGGCAGGCTTCATGGCAGTACAAATCTTGACCACGGTTCCCGGAATAATGGTCGTCCTTCCTGCCTTTGCTGTTCCCCGGGGCTTGTGCTGCCAGGTGAGCTTTCGTATTATTCACTTTGTCGTCGGGAGAGGGATTGCCCAGGATTCACACAGGGCACCTGAGATTCGAGACATCCAATTGAACAAGGAAATGGCGGCACTGGGCTCCGGCAGCGAGCCTGTTCTTACGCAGCAGTGCCGTAGGGACCGCTAACCCCGAGCGCCGTCCAAGGTTCCCGAGGAGTGAGGCACGTGCGAGCAGAGCGAGGGACCTCAGCCAGACCCCGGCAGCCGCCCGCCTCCTCCACGCCTGACTGCAGTCTTGCCTGGGAGGTCCTGGCTAGCTTCGCAGGTTGGCCCAGACAGACAGGTGGACACGGTGCCCACTGGGACTGGGTGGGTGTGGTTCATGGGGCAGGAACTGAGATGCTTGTCCAACTGGAGGATGGCAAAGGGGACGTCATGTTGCCCCAGGACATAACGAAGGAACACCGCTCCACTGTAGGGGACTATGTTGTATCAGGGAGGGAGATGTGTTTCCTTGAAGGTACAAAAGTCTCTACATCTGAGCTTCTCAACTGTGGTGCCGTGGATGTCCAAGGTGGATAGGTCTTTGCCGTGGGGGCTGTTGTGTGCACTGCATGATGTCTAGCAGCATCCTTGGTCCCTGCCCACCAGATGCCAGTAGCTCCCACCCTCAGCCCCAGCTGTGACCACCAAAAACGTCCCAGACATTACCTACTCCCTTCCGGGGGAGCAGAAGCACTGCTCTACACAATGCAAAGATATGGATTCTTAGCACTTTGGGGACTGAACCTTGGCATGTGCCAAAGGGTAGGATGCGGAGTCCAGGTGCTGGGGTAGGGGTCATTCCTTCTGGATGCTCCTGGGGAAATGGCCTGGGTCTTGGTCAGACGTACAAGTGGGAAGTTTCTTTCCCTTCCGAAATCGTCACTGCTGGCTGGTGCTGCAGACAGGCTTAGAAAGGACTGTTTCGTTTTGCCCGTGCAAAGCAAGCAGGCCTTGTGTGCTGTTCATGTATTGATTGACTCATCAAATGATCTGCCTCAGCTGCCTGCATTTGTTTATAGGGTGAAAATTAATGCCACAGATGTTTGCTGTATAATAGGATTTGAAATCTGTTGTGGGGAGCAACCGTTGAAACCATTGGGCCAAGAATGAGAAAAACACTTCTGCATAAAGGAGGATCTGGTTCACTAAGTAACACACGGTGCTTGCTGTCAGATGCTAACGAGAAACATGGGCCTCCTCTCTCCCTTTTGGCCAGTGTTGGCTGGCACGTCTGTCTCCTTGGCTTTCTTCTGCACTGTGCTTCGATGTGGCTCCTTCTAACATGTTTCCATTATGGAGAGAGCTTCTCCTGCAAGGGAGCACCGCAGCCTAATCATTCATCAGTAGCACCGACGCAGGCCTGGGGCCACCTGCTCTCTTTCTGCTCATCTCTTTTCAGTGGGCAGCGGGCAGCTCTTACAGCCCAGCAAGGCTGTCTGGACCTCGCATGTGTGGGGGATCCCCCTGGTGACACCCCACTTATCTCGGGCCATGTCCCTGCTCTCTGTTATTTGGAGCCAGATCTCTGGATGTTACTGTCCTCTAAGATGTGAGCTCCTCTTTCTTGCCAGAGCATCTAAGCCACAAAACAGAGAGAGCCATGAAGTTGCAGCTGATTCCTGGCCATGTCCATGAATCAGGGCAGATGGGGACCCCAGGGCTTTCTTGCCGGACTTTCCCTGCTTCCTCCTCGGCTTTGGGGAGAATCTCCCAGCCAGGAATGTCACAGGTTGCTGGTGCCGTGCTGGTGACTACCGGGAGGCCCTGGTGGGAACCTCCTTTCTGGACAGGCTTCTTCACATGGGCTCACAAGCACACACACTTCATTTGTATTTTCCCTTATGCTTTTCTCTTCAACTGGCTCTGATTGGATTCGCCACAGATTAACATTTTCCATTATACGTTATAATGTGTTTTTTTAAAACCAAATCTCCCTTCACAGATTGCTGTCTTTATAATATAGGAATTATTTCTCAGTCACTTTAAAAGTCCTGCTTCATTAGCTTGGTGACTGTTTGGTAATTTGCAAAGTCACTTTCACAAGTTTTAATACTGCCCGGTTGAGAATCACAGTCATAAATGTATTAGATCTTAATAGTGTTATGATTCTGTCTGAAGTGAAAAAAAATTAGAATCAGTAATTAGCTCTGACCTCCACACGAGCCTACGCTGTTCAGGAGCTGATGTCAATTATGCCATCAAAGCAGCCAGAATCTTCTGGTGAGGCCTTGGAGCCCTTAGTCTGGGCTCTGCTAAGAGCAGCAGTGACAAAACCTTGCCTCTCCCCCTTCCTCCTTGGAGTGGCTCAGAGCCCTTCCCTCCATTCAGAGTATCTCATGTCTAGACTCAGCCTCCAAGGAAGCATGCAGGGGTGGCGTGGTTTTACCCATTGGCAGACAGACACGTTGAAGCCCCCACGCTCAGGCTCCCGCTCCAGCTTTCATTTTTGACAGGTGATGCTACCCACTGGGTAGATGGGTCCAGAGGCTCATGTTTGGATTTTTGTGTTTGGTGTTGACACTTTCCTCCATCTTCCCGTGCCGAAGCCACGTCTGAGTGGTGCCGGGAGAGGGGCAGGATGACAAGGGCAGTGATGTGGGTCTCTGCTCTGAGTAACCGAGCTCCTGGCGGGGAGAGGGGGTGTGGTGCTCCATGCCTGGGCGGGTCTTCTCTCCGCTCAGTGGTCAGCGGCACCTTTGCCTACCCGGAGTCCTCTCTGGTCCCTGCTCGCAGCAAAGCCTGAGCCCAGCTCCCGCTCCGGAGACTGGGTGGGTGGGTTGGGAGGAACGGGAGCCTCACGCTGCTTTGTCATGTTTCGTTTGCCCTGATTAATTTCTGTGCGAGCTGGAGGGAGTGGTGCTCACCCCCAGCCTCTCACAGATGTTGCAGGCCAAGGTTTTCTGGCCAAATCGATTTTGACATTTTGATAAGAACCCATTCGCTGTGTTCTGTATTTTGAATCTTTGACTCTAAGCTGTTCTGAAAACCAGCTGTGAACCTAAATCTTGTTTGTAAAATCTGCATACTGCCTCAGCAGCAGAAACTGCAAGCACCTCGAGGTCATTTCATAGACACTTGAAGCAAGTTAGGTGGGATGGGTGATATTGAATCACGGTAGTTTATCAGACTTCTGCTGCGGGAGGCACCGTGAGAGATGCATAATGAATGTCTCGAACCCGCTTCTGTCTCTTGCAGTGTTTGGAATGCAAAAAAAAAAAAAAAAAAAAAAAGGTAGAGCTTTAATGGAAATATTTTGTATTCATGAAAAAGACCAAGTCCCAGCTCTTAGGAAACTTGGTTGCAGAGGAAAACTGGACGTCTGCATCAGGAGCCAGGACCTCTCTGTCGCTTGGTAGAAGGGGAGAGAATGAAAGGTAGGATTGGAAGCATTTTAGGCCACTGTTTGAAAGGCACACAACTTCCGTCCAGCTTGAGCTTCTCATTCTCAAGCGTTATCTCAGGGGGAGTTGGAGAAGGAGTGACTGGCCGCCACCCCCCCATCAGTGAGTGAGGCTCTGTCTCTCACTCCACTGTAGGTGACCCTCTGAGGAAATCACGCAAACCAGAGGAGATAAACGGTGTGCAAGGAGAAAGTCTGGACCAGGAGGGAGGGGTTGGGGCTGGAGATGGTGAGGGACCAGCGCTCCCATCCTCCCTCCCTCCTGGTGGACATTCCACTGAGGTCTTTGGTGGATGGGAGGATTGGAGCCCCCTAGCCTCTAACCCCAGCTGACTTCCTGCACAAAGACACCACCACTTCTTGGTCCTGGCCTCCATGACCCTCTTCCTCTTCTCTCGGCTTGGGGTCCATTTGTGTGAGAGGGAGGGATTCTGGGTCTGGGGTGCATTTCATGAGTGACAGTGCCTGCGCCACACAAAGGCTGGACTTAAGTGACACACCAAAGAAGGTTGTGTTGGGACATGGAACTGAGACCAAAGGAACCAGGAGCCACTGTGCCTGAGCTCCTGTCGTGGTCCTACCACTGGCTTCCTATATGGTCCTGAGCACAGCAGATCCCTCCTGGGGGCCTCAGGGGTCCCAGCCCTACCTGGAGCTGTTGGGCTAGAAGATTGTTAGCAAGGGTGCTGGGAATTGCAACCGCCCGTGAGTGAGCCCTTGCTTCCCAGCTACACACACTTGCTTCATCTTTATGCAGAGTGAGGTTGGACTTGGAGGGGGGGGTACTTTAAATCCCTCATAGGAGAGAGAAGCGAAAATGCAGGGAGTCGGGGCATCCACCCAGTTATATAGTTTAGGGGGACGCTTTCCTGGAGTCTGAAGATGCACGGCCTCAACCCGGGAGGGACCCCCCGCCTGAGGTTCCTGTTTGTTGGTGTTGGTGGTCCCACAGCCTGGCGTCACCAGCTCCAGACCACACGTCTCCCTGGTCCAGTTTCCATTCATTTCTGCATTCATTCAGTCCCACATGTGGTAAGCACCTCTTGTAGGTCTAGCTCTGTGCCAGGAAGGAGATGCAAAGATAAATAAGAGGCTGTCTCCATCTTCAAAGAGCTCACAGTCTAGTGGAGGAGGTGGACACAGGACTGGCTAAGTATGAGGTAATGCAGGGAGGAAGAAATACGTGTTTGGGAGTGGAGAGAGGGCCACAGCGGGCTTCTCAATAAGGAGGTGACATCTGAGCTGAATTCCCTTCAGCATGAGCTTCCTTTGACCCACACTGAGCATTCGACTGAAGCAAGGTATCACAGGGCACCAGCCTTGTTTGCAAGAGGCTGAACCAGACCCCAGAGTGAACACAGAATAGCATAAGCTCTTCTTCCCAAGTTGCCTACAGCTTTGCGGAGCCCGATTGGGCTTTCTCATCCCAAGACCAAGATGGTTTCAAAGTATCTGCAGTGTAACTGCTACCCTGTGGATTGTTTTACACCCAGTGTGGCAAGCAAAACATTCATGATTTTCAGATTACCTGGACCAGGTCATATTTTCAACACTTTAAAGACAGTACTACCTTTATTGTGTGCATTATCCTTTCTTGAGGAGACCATGACCACCACTCACTAGTTTCTCTTGCTATTGCCGTTGGCTAACAAACCAGCAAGAACTCTGAGAGAGGCTTTTAAAGCAAAAATTCTCGGGACACCTGGCCGGCTCAGCGAGTAGAATATGTAACTCTTGATTTCGGGGTTGTGAGTTTAAACCCCATGTTGGGTGTGGAGACTCCTTAAAAATAAAATAAAATAAATAAAGCAAAAAAATCTCAGTCACCTCCTTTGTTTCTGAGAAAATCGTGAGCCAGAAAGAATTTTTATGCAGAAAAAAAGTATTTCATAAAAATTAACACAAATTAATGACAAAAACTTTTAGCAAGTTAGGGATAGACGGTCCCTTTCTCAGTGAGATGAAAGATAAGTATAACTATCAAAAATTTATAGTACAGGGAATGTAAATTAAAATCACAGATATACAACACACCCAACCAACTGGTAAACATTTAAAAAAAAACTGAGGTTACCAAAAGTGGGTGAGTTTGGAGAATAGTAGGAAGCTCATACATTGTTGGTGGGGGTACAAAGTGGAATAACCACTTTAGAAAAATATCAGGCATATTCTTATCAACTAAACTACATATAGATCTACCCTATGATGCAGCAATCTTAGATATTTACAAAGAGAAATGAAAAAATATGTTCACAAAAACACTTGTATAAAGATGTGCTTGGCAGTTTTATTCATAATAACTAAAAATAGGAAGCAACTCAGGTATCTACCAACAGGTGAGTGGATGAAGAGAGGTCTATTCATACAGTGAAATAATACTTGGCAATAAAAAGGAACAAGTTACTGATACATGCCACAGCATGGATGAATCTCAAAAACATCATGCAGAGTGAAAGAAGCCAGACACAGAAGAGTGCATATTTATGTGCCATTTACATAAAACTGTAGATTGGGCAAAACTAATCTACGGTGAAAAAAAATTCACAGTAGTGGTTGTCTCTGTTGTGGGTGATTGTGTCTGCAGTTTTACTGGGAAGGGACAGGAGAGAACTTTCTGAGTTATAACAATGTCCTATGCGTTGACAGATGTTTGGGTTACAAAGATATCAAAATTCATCCCATGATTCAATGGAGAGCTGCACATTTATTTTACTCTGTAAATATTACCTAAAAAAAAGAACACAAAACAAAAAATACCTGCAAACAAATATTGAACTCTAGTTAACGATATACCTGCTGACGTGTAGTAATGTCTGCAATTTACTTTGAAATGCATCAGAAAATAAAATGGATTGGTGTATGCATAGAAAGATGGCCAGATGGATAATTATAAGATAGAGCAAATCTAGGTGGTGAGAATGAGTGTTTTCTTTGTGAAATTCTTTCAGCTTTTCTGTATGATAGTTTTCATAATCAAATGGTGGAGGGAAACTAAGCAATTTATCTTTCATGGATTCATACATACCTGGTCAAACCAGATAAAAAAATGGAAGGGAGGGCCACCTGGGTGGCTCAGTTGGTTAAGTGACTGCCTTCGGCTCAGGTCATGATCCTGGAGTCCCGGGATCCAGTCCCGCATTGGGCTCCCTGCTCAGCTGGGAGTCTGTTTCTCCCTCTGACCCTCCCCCCTCTCATGCTCTCTCTCTCTCTCTCAAATAAATAAATAAAGTCTTTAAATAAAATGAAGGGAATTTTAAGCACAAACCAGGATAGGGGTTGTCTTTCTGGTTGGGCTTTAGAGAATGGGCTCAAAGAAATGCCCACCATGGCTTTGTGTGGAATGTTCCAGTCTCTATGTTGGGGGTGAGGTGGGGCTGGGTGAAGGGGTATTTTACTTAAGCTTTACGATTTACATATATAAAACATATATCCTTTTATGTATTAAGGATTGCATAGCAAGATTTTAAAAAAATTTCTAAGGCTCTGAAATTTTTTTAAAGGAAATAGTGAGATTGTAGAGGGAGGGGAGTTCAGTTTTAAATTTGCTTTAAATAGTTTGGGTCCAAGAGGGAATTCAGGGGAAGGGATTATTTTATCACTATATAGCAGGAATCCCACATGGGGTTAAAGGTGATGTTTCCATGATTTTGGAAAGTGTCTCTTCAAATTTTGACTTTATTTGGTTGCAAAAATTCAAAATGATGGGTATATTCAGTATGCTTATTTTTAAATGTTAGTAGAAAAACAACAGTTTTTCTACCAGTCAAACTCTGGTAACTCAGCCCTCACATCCAGTGACCTTCCCTCTTCATTTTCAGCAAATAAGCTCACTTCCAACTTCTCCAACCAAGACAGAAGACATGAATTAGTATTTTTGAATCCTTTGGGTAAATACCTAGTAGTGTGATTGCTGGATCATAGGGTGGTTCTACTTCTAACTTTTTGAGGGGCATCCATACTGTACTCCAGAGTGGCTGCACCAGTTTGCATTCCCACCAACAGTGCAAGAGGGCTCCCCTTTCTCTGCATCCTCACTGACACCTGTTGTTCTTGTGTTATTGGTTTTAGCCATTCTGACAGGTGTGAGGCGATATCTCATTGTAGTTTTGATTTGTATTTCCCTGATGATGAGTGATGTTGAGCATCTTTTCATGTGTCTGTTGGCCATCTGGTTGTCTTCTTTGGATAAATTATTCAGGTTCTCTGCCTATTTTTTAATTGGATTGTGTGTTTTTTTGGATGTTGAATTTTATAAATTCTTTATATATTTTGGATACCAACCCTTTATCAGATACGTCATTTGCAAATATCTTCTCCCATTCTGTAGGCTGCCTTTTGGTTTTGTTGACTGTTTCCTTCACAGTTTTATGGAAGTGTTGTATCACTGTATCATATGCCTGAAACTAATATTACACCGTATGTGAACTAAATGGAATTTAAATAAAAACTTTAAGAAAAGTGAAAAAAAACAAAACAAAACAGAAGACCTGAAACCAGAGTGTTCTAGCCACGCCCCACAGCTACCAGCTTCCTGGCTGCCTCTTGCTTGGACAGCTGGGAGGGCGGTCCATCTGTGCTCCATCTCCCTGAGCGCTACACCCCACCATTGGCTTCCTCCATCTTCTGGATAAATATGGGGATGGCCTCGTCTGTCTGTGCCTACTTCATAGTGTTGTTTCCTAAAGATTAAAAGATTAGTATACCCATAGTGCTCAGAATGGTGCCTGGCACATTGCACAGATTGAGTAAACATGAGCTGTTAGCTTTTATTCTTAATGACTTAACTCTGCCCATTATGCCTCCTTTCTGTATCTTACTATAAAATTTGTATATAATCTCACCCTCCACTTCTGCCCCTCACCCAAGTGTCTTGAAGTCCTCCCCCATTGGCTGTGTCTATCCTGTAACCCCTGAAAGTGTTCCCACCAATGACCTTCTGGTGCGGCGCCTGGGTGGCTCAGTCGTTAAGCGTCTGCCTTCGGCCCAGGTCATGATCCCAGGATCCTGGGATCGAGCCCCGCATCGGGCTCCCTGCTCAGTAGGGAGCCTGCTTCTCCCTCTCCTGCTCCCCTGCTTGTGTTCCCTCTCTCTCTGTCAAATGAATAAATAAAATCTTAAAAAGAAAAATGACGTTCTGGTTTCTCAGTCCTTATTTCTCTGGATACCTCTCTGAACCACGTTTATTTCTTCAGATAGATGCCCTTTGGCTTTCCTTCTAACCTCCACTGCCTTCTCTCTTATCTCTGTGAGCTCCTAGCTCTATGCCTATCCCTTAGGGGTTGGTGGCCCTCAAGAGTTGGCCACACTCTCTGTTTTCCTTACTCAGAAAAGCTTTCCTTGGGAAATTTCATCTGCATCGATGGCTTTGGTTCCAGTGATGACAGCCAAGTCCTCATCCCCAACCCAGAGCCCTGGCTGTCAGAACACTAGTTGGTCCATGGGACTGTGGACACCTCCACCCGGATGCCCCATGCTCGTTCCCCTGCCCCGGGGTGTGCTCCAGTTCTGTTGCAGGGTACGGTACCATCCTTGAGTTCTTGTCTCTGAGCTCCCACATCCATCAGTCACCACTCGTGTCAGCTCCCCGTGCTGATAACTGGGGTGAGATCTTCCTCTCTGTCCTTGCTGTATCTGTCCTAGGCCTGGCACCCACCGTCTCCTTCCTGGATGTGCAGAAGTTTTATTCTTCTCCCTGTATGCTCTCTTGTCCTCCTTCAATCCATTCTTTCTACTGAGACCAGAATAACTTCCTGAACCTCAATTTGTTGATGTCAGTCCCTACTTAGAACATCGTAGGACCTCCCTGCTGCTCCTTCACAAGATCCACAGGGTGGTGCCTGGTCTGGCCCCAGGCTGCCGTGCAGCCCCATCTCCCACCATCCCTTCCATCTCTCAGGTCCTCCAACCACTGTGCACTCTTGCCCAGCAGGCTTTTCCATCTTGTACTCTCTTCCTGTGACACTACTTCTCCCCTTGTTTACTTGGATGACTCCTCCCCATCCTCCTGCCCTCAGCTTAGCTGCCACTTGCCCTAGGAAGCCTCCTCTGATCTCTTTCCTCATTCATGCAACACTTACTCATTGAGTGCTTACTCCATCCAGGCGCTGAGGTGGAGTGCCGAGGAAGAGAGGCAAGGCTCTTACCCTCACGGAGCTGACATCTATTGGGTGATAGACAGTAAGTGAATCAATGATTCATCCAGTAGGTTCCAATATTGATAATAGTGTTGAAGAAGGTAGAACAAGGTAATGCAGTACAAGGTCAGAAACATCAAGTAATCTACTTTGGTGACATTTGAGCTTTTATCTGAA
Source organism: Leptonychotes weddellii (assembly GCF_054177405.1). Taxonomy (NCBI): domain Eukaryota; kingdom Metazoa; phylum Chordata; class Mammalia; order Carnivora; family Phocidae; genus Leptonychotes; species Leptonychotes weddellii. Next base: position 4,508,921 of record NC_138372.1, read on the forward strand.
GGAGTTGAAGAAAGCAGCCATGCAAAGATCAGAGGGAAGGACAGCCTAGGCAGAAGAAACAAGTCAAAAATGCCCAAGGGGGGCGCTTCTGGATATGTTTGAGGAATAGGAAGAAGACCAAGGTTTCTGGGGCATAGTGAGCCCCGGGGAGAGCAGTAAGGTATCAGGCCTCCACGACTCACTGGGGGGAGATTACTCATCCCTTGTAGGTCACTGTAAGGAGTTTGGATTTTATTTTTAGTGCAGTTGAAACCATCGAAGGGTTTTAATCAAGGGAGTGATACAATCTGATGCAGTTTTTAAGAAATATAACAACTTTATTGAGACAATTCACCTACAATATAATTCACCCATTTAAAGTGTACAATTCGGTGATTTTTAGTGCGTTCACAGAGTGGTACAGCTATCACTACAGTCAATTTCAGAACCATGATCAGTGCTCATTACCCTAAAAAGAAGTCCTTGTACCCATGAGCATTCACTCCCCATTTCTCCCCCAACCCCGCCAGCCCAAGACAATCATGAATGTACTTCTCTCTCTATAGATTTGCCTACTCTGCACATTTCATATAAATAAAATGATACAATGCGTGGTCTCTTGTGACTGGCCCCTTTCACTTAGCATCATATTCTCAAGGTCGCTAATACCGTAGCAGGTGTTGGTACTTCATTCCTTTAATGGCTGAAGAATATCCCACTGTGTGGATGGGCCACTTTGTGCTGGTCCATTATCAACTGATGGACATTTGAGTTGCTTCTTTTTTTTTTTTTAATTTTTTATTGTTATGTTAATCCCCATACATTACATCATTAGTTTTAGATGAAGTGTCCCATGATTCATTGTTTGTGCATAACACCCAGTGCTCCATGCAGAACGTGCCCTCCTCAATACCCATCACCAGGCTAACCCATCCTCCCACCCCCCTCCCCTCTAGAACCCTCAGTTTGTTTCTCAGAGTCCATCGTCTCTCATGGTTTGTCCACCCCTCCGATTTCCCCCCCTTCATTCTTCCCCTCCCGCTACCTTCTTCTTCTTCTTTTTTTTTTCCTTAACATATATTGCATTATTTGTTTCAGAGGTACAGATCTGAGATTCAACAGTCTTGCACAATTCACAGCGCTTATATTTGGGTTGCTTCTACTGTGGGCTTCTGTGGACATTCATGTACGGGTTTTTCCATGGACATACATTTTCAGTCCTCTTGGGCATATAAATAAGAGTGAAATTGCTGGGTTGAGTGGAAACTCTACATTCCATCTTTTGAGGACTTTTCTAAAGTGGCTGCACCATTTTATTTCCACGTGATTTAGTTTGAGAGGTTTCAAAGTTTCAGTTCTCTCCTGCTGTGGAGAATGGGTGACCCAGCACTTCTGTTTTCCCAGAGGAATGTAAAAATCAAGTCATCACCTGGGCAGTGGGGTTCAGGTGTGATGTTGGCTGTTTGAGGGGTGAGGACGTGTGGCAGTCCTCTGAGTGTGGCTGCGCGGGATTTCAGGGAAGGGAAGGATGGTGTGTGTTCATGGATTTCACCTGAGAGTCGTCGGCAGAGCTGCCTGGACCATTTCCAGCCATGCTGCCTTGTCTGGACACAACAGTGGAATTCCAATAGTTGTTTCCTTCCTTCCCTCCCTCCTTCCTTCTCCTCTTTCCTACTGCCCTCCCTCCTTCCTTCCACCACTCCCTCCTTCCCTACTTCCTTCCCTCCCTCTTCCTTCTTTCCCTCCTTCTTTCCTTCCCTCCTTCCTCCTTTCTTTCTTTACAAGTTTCTTTCCTTCCTTCCTCTCCTCTCCCCTTTCTCCTCCTCCTCCTTCTCATCTTCCTTCTCTTCTTCTTTTCCAGTCCAGGGCAGGGAGAGGGGCAAGGTGGTCAGGGTGTCCAGCAGGGGATATAACAACAGACCCACAACCCAGGTGAGGACAACAGTGAGGCTGGAAGGGAGTGATGGAGAATGACCAAGCAGTGTGGCTGGAAGTCTTCCTTAACCTGAGAATGACTGGATAGCAGTCATTGCCCGGGAGATCTAGAGGGATAGCAGATGCTGCTCAGAGGGAGAAAGTTTGCAATGGCAATTTCAGAGCGGGGCCACGATTGGTGTCTGGAGGAGTGGGAGGCCAGAGTTGGGGTGGAGGGGAGGAGGCTGAGGGGCCCGGGGGAGGGATGGATCATCACATGCATGTCGAGGTCACCAGAATGATGGAAGAGGCCGGGTTGGAGAGGAAGAGAACGATCCAGGAGTAACAGAGCAGAGTGCTCAGGATGGCCAGGAGGTCTGTAATGGTGGAGATAAGAAGGAAAGGACAGGCGGTATGATGTAGTGTCATCAGTTTTAAAAGAACTGTGGTTTAGAAGGAGGAAGCAGGAAAAATATTTTGGAACTGGTAAGAGGGAATGCGGAGGGCACCAGCCTCACCCTTAGGCTCTGCGGTACTTGGGGTATGAAAGAGGGGCATCAGGGAGGACACAGAGAGCATCCTTGGGGACCAGCAGGTATCATTTGGGGCCTGACCTGAAAACAGATTGGCACCTTTAGTATAACCATGCCCCCTTTAGACTGCGCATTCTGTATTCCAGTCTTTCTTCTTCACTGCCGTTGGTCTGGTTTCCAGCACAGGGCTTAGCACCTACTCGGTGCTCAGTAGTGGTTGTGGACTGAGTCGGAGACCGGTGGGGACTCCCCCATCAGGCCACTACAGCGTGGGTGCAGCAACCAGCTGAGGGCCCAGGAGAGGGGCCTGTGACCTTGGAGGCTTGCCTGTCCCCATCTCTTGAGCTCTTCCTCATTCTGACCCTCGTGGTAGAGCCAAGTCTGCCCTACATTCTATCTCAGTTTTTTTTTGGCAAATAACAAGGCATAAGATATTGACTTAGAACTACAAGGATCCCACAGGCCCCAGCGGGCCCCATTACTAGCTATTTGGAAGTTAAGGCAGACAGATTGGATTGGGTTGTTGAAGGAGTTTACCAGTTTGTGGTGGGAACTGAGTTGGATTTATTGTCATTTTTGCCAGCGGGGCTTTGCCAAGTATTTCTTTCATCTGAGGATTCTAGCGAAGTGCTAGGGGCCTGATGGGCAGGTGGCTGGCTGCTGGTGTGGCCTGCATTTGAGCTGGCATCCCTCACTCTGCCTGGCGCTTTATTAATTCCAAAGCTCTGGAGCCTGCAACATGCAGCCGCCGGAGTCCCGGGTCCGGTGCCCAGGGCTGGTCCCGTCCTGCCGTGTGCTGAGCTGGGCTTGAGGTCAGACCCCACGGGAAGTGCTGAACTCATCCTATTTGCACCTTTGGAAGTCAGCAAGAAATGGACATGGACAGATTGCTTGAAAATTAAAATGATTTGTTGCTTGTGTTTGCAGCATTTCAGCCAGTAGGGTTTATTTCACCTTTATAAAGAATAATTAATCGAGCCGAGAGAAGAGCTTTATCTCATTGTGTCTGAGTGTCTTTAGGGCCAGGTGTCCACCAATACCTGTGATTATTGGAATGCCCAGAGAAATTTCTGCCCTCTTTGATATTTCAATGGTAAAAACATCAGTAATGGTGTTGTTCTTTTCAGGAGCATCCTATATTAAAATGGTTGTCCCTCTGTCCCTTTTGAAACTGTCACCTTATGAAAAAGTATTGGAAGAGCTGCTTAAATACAAGACAGTTGAAAAACATTGAACATATGACAGTAATAAAGTAGATGTCACTGACTAAAAAAAAAGATCTATTTTTTAAAAAGAAAATGAAATGGAATTTTGTCAAGTCAATTAAATTGGTTAAAATGACCAAATCACCCTAGGTTGGACAAAAGTTGTTGATATGTAAACTAGTGGTTAGAGATCTTTATTTGAAATGGATTATTAACTACTTCATAATATGACAACTGTGGACAAATACAGAGAAATAATACAATTACGCCTGTTTATGCACCACCCAACTTTATCAAATCTTAACCTTTGCCCCATTTCATCTGATACTTTTGAGAAGATATAAAGCATAACATCCACATGCACATCCTGATCCTACTTCCCTCCCTCCTGCCTCAGGCTCGCTATGTTTTATTTTCCTGCGCATTTTTCATTCCAATGTATTTTTATACTTCTATCACATATTTACATACTCCTTAATAATACATAGCATTGTTTTGTAGATTTTAAAACTGTATAGAAATGAGACCATCTGATATCTTCTTACAAGCATTGTTCTAAACTCTATCCTTGCTGATATACTTAGATATCATGATATCATATATATATGTCTCACATACATACATATGTAATCCTAGTTCACTTATTTTAGCTGCTATGTAGAGTTTCATTGCGTTGGCATGTATGTGCTAGTGTTTCTCTAAGGGGTGTGTGTGTGTGTTTATTTAGATATTCTTATATTCCTAAGACTGGGACTGCTTGTTGGTGGAGTGTATACATCCTCAGCTTCACCAGATACTGTCAAATTTCTCTCCAAAGTGATGACACTGACTTAGGCTCCCAACTATCAGTATGTGAGAGTTCCCATTTTTTCCACATTCTCATTACAGACTGTAAAAGTTTTGCCAACTTGAAGATTGTGAAATATCCCATTATGTCTGAATTTTTATTTCCTTGTTACCAGTGAAGCTGAGCTTCTTCACATGTGTTATCTGCTATTTGTGTTTCTTCTTTTGTGAATTTCTCATTCATTTCCTTTGCCCATTTGCTTCCTACTGAATTGTCTTTTAGTTGCTGATAGATTTGTAAGGATTCTTTATATTTTCTAGATACTGATCCTTCACCAGCGCTATGTATTACAAATATCTTCTCCATTTTCAGACTTTTAAGGCAAGTATTCTCAATGATGTCTTTTGTTGGGTAGAAATTCTTGATTTTGACATAGTTTAATGTTCCCAGTCTTACTTTTTCTGGTTCGTGCCTTTTGTTTTTGTTTAATAAATCTTTTCCCATCCCAAACTGTAAATATTATTTTCTAAAAGTTTTATGTTTTTGGCTTTCATGTTTCAGTTTTAATCCATCTGGAATTTACTTTGCATAGGAAAATTCTTATTTTTTTCCATGTTGGAAACCAGTTGTCCCATACCACTTACTGAGCAGTTCACCCTTTCCCAGGATCTGCCCAGCCTGAGGTCCCACATAGGACTTCTTTCTTGTATCAAGTAGTTCTGAGTGGGCAGGTGTGACTCTAGACTCTGAGTTCCTTTGTAGTGGTCAGTTTGTTATTCCTGCCCTGGTACTCGTCTGGATTGTTGAAATTTGAAGTTTACTATAACTCCGCAGTAAGTTCTGATAAGCAGTAGATCAAGTTCTCTCCACCCGCTGTGTTCTGTGTGTCTTGCCTATTCTTAGTCTTTGCTGTCCCATGAGCATGATGGGAGATAATCTTGTCAAGATCATCACACTCCTGTGGAGACTTTGATGGGAATCATAGTGAATCTATTTATCAGCTTGGTAAGAATTGACCTTTTCCTGATATTGAGCCTCTTATCCTTTTTTTTTTCTTTTTTAAGTTTTTATGTACATTCTAGTTAGTTAACATATATAGTAAAATTGGTTTTAGGTGTAGAATTTAGTGATTCACCACTTACGTATAATACCCAGTGTTCATCATAACAGGTGCCCTCTTTATGGGTGATGGGTATTAAGGAGCCTTTTATCTTTGAACACGGTATACCTCTTGACATATGTAGGCCTTCTTTGTTATATTTCTGTAAAGTTTTATATTTTATGC
>NC_138372.1:4514723-4536331 GCF_054177405.1 Leptonychotes weddellii
TACCCTCCCGAGTGTCTATCACCCAGTCACCCCATCCCTCCCACCCCACCCCCCACTCCAACAACACTCAGTTTGTTTCCTGCGATTAAGAATTCCTCATATCAGTGAGATCATATGATACATGTCTTTCTCTGTTTGACTTTATAAATAGTATCTTTTAAATTATATTTTCTGTTTGTTGTTGTTGTATAGAAAAGTAATCTTTTTGGTATGTTGATCTTATATCCAGCCACTCTGGTAAAATCTTTTACTAACTTAATACCTTGTGTGTAGATTCTTTTGGATTCTGTGTAACATCATCTGAATATTGAGTGTTCTTTCTTACTTTCCAAAACTTACAGCTTTATTTCTTGTTCTTGCATTAATGTGCGAATTAGGACTTCTAGTACAGTGTTGAATAGAAATGGTAATAATGCGAACTCCTGCTTCATGTCTGATATTAAAGGAAATTCTGCTAATATTTCATGGTTAATAGTGATGTTTGCTGTAGTTTACCTTTTACTTTGTTTTATTTTATTTTATTTATTTTTCTATTATGTTTTTAATTTCAATTCCAGTATGGTTAACATACAGTGTTACATTAGTTTCAGGTGTACAATATAGTGATTCAACAATTCTATACATTACTCAGTGCTCATCTCGATAAGTGTGTTCTTTAATCCCCATCACCTATTTCACTCATCCCGCCGCCCACCTCCCTTCTGGTAACCATGAGTTTGTTCTCTATAGTTAAGAGTCTGAGTTCTTGGTTTGCCTCTCTCTCTCTTTTTCTCTTTCCTCATTTGTTTTATTTCCTAAATTCCATATATGAGTGAAGTCACATGGTATTTGTCTTTCTCTGACTTATTTCACTTAGCATCCTACCCTCTAGCTCCATCCATATTGTTGCAAATGTCCATTGTATATATATACACCACATCTTTATCCATTCATCTATCAATGGACAGTTGAGCTGCTTCCATAATTTGGCTATTCTAAATACTGCAAAACTTTTAGGTCAAGAAAGTTTTCTTCTATTCCTAGGTTGCTAAGAGTTTTGATCACAAATGGATATTAAATATTATTGGCCACTTAATGCAGCTATTAAGAACAATTATATAATTCTTTCTTATAATCTGTTAATGTGATGAGTTATATTTATTTACCTTATAATGTTAATTATAATAACCTTATAATGTTAAGCTAACTCTGTAATCCTAAAATAAATCCAACTTGTTCATGATGTATTATCATTTTTATACATTGCTGGATTTGGCTTTTTAAGATTTCATTTCGAAGTTTTGCATTTATGTCATGAGTATTATTGGCCTCTACATTTCCTTTTTTTTTTTTTTTTTTGATGTCCTTGTCAGGCTTGGTGTCAAGACTGTTAGTTTGAGGCTATGGAATAATCATTCTTTGGAAAAATTTATGTAAGAATGACATTATTTGTTACCTGAATATGGAGCCATTTAAATATTATAACCAACTGGGCCTGTGTTTTTCTCTTCTGCTTCTTTTTTTTTTGGTGTGTGTTTACAAGAATACTCATGTTTATATCTTCTTGAGGCAGTTTTGGTAAGTTTTTTTTGTCTTATAGTTTGTCCATTTCATTTAAGTTTCCAATTTATTGTCATGAGAGTGCCATATATCTTCCCAGTAACGTTTCAATCTTTAAAGCTTCCTGGTTCTGCTCTTTTCTCCTGATCCCATTGTTCTTTTCCATCAGGATTTGGTCAATGGGCTTGTTCTTTTCAAACATTGCTTTGCTGTTTATATCTATTTCATATGTTTTCTACTTTATTAATGTTTCTTTCATACTTATTTCCTACATTCTACATTTTTAAAGTATATTCTTCTGTCCTGTTTCTAATGTGTTAGATTAGAAGCTTAGCTCATTAACTTTTTAATTTTTTTATTATGTTTTAGCCTTCCCTCTCTTCTATATGAGCATTTAAATGTATACATTCCCCCCTAAATATGTTTTAGCTGTGTCTCCCGCATTTTAATATACAGTGTTTTATCATTCGGTTCTAAATATTTTATAACTTTTACTATGTTTTACTTTTTGAGTTGTTTAAAACTGGTTTCTTAATTTCCAAACATACAGGGATATTTCTAGCATCTTTTTGTTACTGATTTCTAATTGAATTTTTGGTGTCTAGTATAATTAGTTGTTATTTGGAGAACATGATCTATATGATGCTAGTCCTTTTGAAATTTTTCAGACCCAATATTGGTTCCATTGAATATGGAACATGGAAAATGTATTTTCCGTTCAGTGGGTGCAATGTTCTAAATATGTTTTTGGGTCAAGCTTGTTAATTTTGTCGTTCAAATTTTCTCTGTCCTTATGATTTTAGTTTTTATTTGATCTACAAATAACTGAGAAAGTTGTGCTAAAAAACTCCGATTTATAATGGTGGATATGTCAGTTTTTCCTTGTCTTTCTGTCAAAGCTCTCCTTTACTGACCACTTCACTTCTTGATAAATTTGTTTTCAACCCGTTCTCCTGGAACTAGAGGAAAATACAGCTTGTTCCTCATTCCATTTGTCCAGTGACCAGTTCGAGGAAGGTTGGAATCACATCTATCATTTTCAGCCACAGTGGGCTGCTACGAATACATTCAGTTGTGTAAATTTAGAAACATGGTCACACGCATTCATGACTGTGCCTTTGCTCGTGCTGTTCCCTCAGAATGCCTTTAGCTACTCCTTGTCTCCACCCTTTGATCAAGGGCGAACTTTTTATCTTCCAAGCTGTTCTTGATTATGATTGTTTCCACTCCTGTGATCCCCTCTGTGATCCCCTTGGACTGAAATGATTTCTGCCCTTAGGAACTCCTTCCTATGAATTATTCCCTCTTCCCCAGTCAAATCCATCCCTTAAACATTTTTTTATTGAGATGAAATTCATATAACATAAAATTAACCATTTTAAATATAATTCACAATCATTCAGTGGCATTTTTCACATTCACAGTGTTGTACAACCACGTGTGTCTAGTTCTAAAACATTTTCATCACTCCAAAGTAAAACCCCAAGCCCATTAACCAGTCACTTCCATTCCCTCTCTCCCCAGCCCCTGGAGACACTCGTCTGATCTCTGTCTCCATGGATTTGCCTACTTCAGGCATTTCATATAAATGGAATCACAGAATGTGTGACTTTGGGTCTGGCTTCTTCCACTCGGCATCAGGTTTTCAAGTTGTCTAGGTTGTACCATGTGTCAGACCGTCGCTCCCTTTTGTGGCTGCCTACTATTCCATTGTATGGATGTGCCACCTTTTCTTTACCCATCCATCCACCGATGACTGTTTGGGTTGGTATTTTTTCCTTTCCTCTCACTCTGCCTCCTCACCCAACATTTTGTTTTTCACTGTCGCAGGAGAGGTTCAGGTTGAAGCCAATGGACGTGGAACTCTTCTCCATTGCATCTTCATCTAGAAGAGCTTTTAGGGGGGCGAGGGTATGGGGAGTGTCATCCGGCAGCATGATGGTTCTGTAGAAGGAGGGAGCCGCTGAACTCTGATTTATCACAGAGCTCAGTATCAGAGGCCTCTGAGAGTACTGGAGGAGTTAATCAGCACACAAGAGCCTGGATTTCTGTGCATGCACAGGAGGGGGGAACCAGCCTTGGGATTTCTCCTTGGTCTTTGAACAACTGTCTCACCAGGCTGCTGCATCTTTGTCAGCCCCATGGCTTCATTCTCTCCAGGCCCTCCCTGGGAGGTGGCAGGACACTTGTACTCGGCAGCAGGAAGGACACTGGCTTCCTGGGACAGCGCCCGTGCGTGGCTGGCATCCCTGGGGCCCTGGGCAGTGAGGTCTGAGGGATGGTGATGCAGTCACGCCAGCTCCTTACATCGTGGGTCTTTGCAGACTCTCCGGCTGTGATTCCCTAGGTTGGGAACAGCCAAGTGTTTAATGATCTTCTTCTGCACCAGCAATTTCAGGCTCTGTGAGCTAAAATTAGATTCCTTCCCCAGTGCCTGGGGGAGGATAGGCCAGCTCTGTCCATCCATCCTGTGCCAAAGTGTGGCTGGTGACAGCCTGTGCGGGCGTGAGCTCAGGGATGAGGCTCAGAATCCCCAACTTCAGGACGCTGCCATCCATACAGGTGGCAGAAGCAGCACTTTGTTGCCCTATGTCCCCCTGAAGGCCTGCGTCTGAATCCCAGGTCCTCCCCTTCCCAGTCCTGTGACCCTTGGCACGTTGGCCAAAACCGAAATCCCTACATCATGGATTTGTGCAGACTGAATACGATCAAGGTGCCTGGCAATAGGTTCTCAATTAATGTCAGGCCCCGTCTTCTGTCTTCACGCCGGTACAGGACAGCAGAGAATACATTTTAAAATGGAGTCTCTAGACTCGTTTTTGTGACCTTTTGTTTGATGGGGAGGGAGTAGGAAGGAAGGTGAGGGTAGACTTTCTGCAAAGCTCAGCAGGACCCAGAGAGACTGAGCCTTAGTGTGGGTCACGTGGTCACTGAAGTTCTCTTACCCCCACCCTCCAAGGTGCATTTGGGAGCTCTGCCTTGTCCCTGGGTCCCTTTCCTGGTTGTTGGGACTGTGGAACCCTCTAGGCGGTTGACACGAGAGGCACTCTGCTTTTTCCCTGGCTCCCCACCTCCCATTCCTGAGGAGGAATGACCCATCAAGGAGACATGGGAAGAAAGCTCTCCAGGCCCCCTCTCCCCTGAAGGAGCTGCTCTGGATTAAGTAGTGAAAACGGTACTGTTATTCTTCTGCAGAATTTACTGGATTAGAAACTTAGTAAAAACAGCCACAGCTGCAACCACTATACAAAATCACTGTCAACAAGGAAAATTTATGCCTTTAAAATAAAAAGAAACTCAAGTGCATTAGTCAGCGTGGGGACGTGTTCATGAGAAAGGTTTGTTCTCCAAGTAAACAGCTACAATGGAATTGTAATCAAATTTCTTAATGATTTCCATAAATCTTGGGTACATAAAAATACACAAGGCCCTTTTTCAAAAAGTCCGTGTTTACAAGTGCCTTGGGCGAAGGAAGAGGTAACCCAGAGAGCCCTGTGTGTGACTCTGGAATTTTCCAGAGGAGAAGCCATGAGATGGGGCTGAGAGCACACTTCGTCCTCCCAGACCGGGAGCGTGAGGGGCACCTGGCCTGAGGCTTGGGCCACTGCTTCTGAGGGGATGCCAAGAGAACTGCTTTTCGGGGAAGTGGTGGGCAGACCCTGGACCCCAGTTCTGATGCTTCCAGCTGTTCCTGGGGGGGGCCAAGCAGGAGGAAGCTGGTTCTTGTGGCTTTGTCCCCCTGCCTGTGGGGAACCGTGAGGAATTTGGGCCGCGGGAGGCGGGCAGGGGTGGTTGGGGTGGAGCAGGGCACGGGAACCATGGGGCTTAGGGCGAGAGCTAGCTGCTGGCGGCGCTCAGGCCTGCGTCGGTGGCCTGTGGCTCTCCTCGGTCACACTGGGCCGTCAGCTTGTCTTGCCCCAGGGTTAGCATGTGGCGCTTTTCTAAATTCTTTTTGAAGAGAATTTAGAAAATTAGAGTTTCAAACACTGTAACTCTACAATGATTTAGAAAATCAGAAATTTAGAAAAATATTCCATGAATGATGTTGGCGCTTCCTGGCGCGCATGCATGCATGTGTGTGCGTGTGTGTGCGTGTGTGCGCGTGTGTAAGAGAGAGGCAGGAGAGAGCGTGAAAGAGGCAGACGCTCCGGCCCGGGTGACGAAGCACCTGCCTAGATGTTGGCACCTGTCATGTGTCCAGGTGTTGCCTCTTGTCCCTGTGGACCCCCCGGGGAGACCAGCAGACAGGGTCATCCACATCTGGCTGTGATGCTGGTGACAGGTTTAGTGTCACGGCATATGTGATGGGGACATTAGATGCGTGTCGGTAAAATAATGGGAATGCTTTTCTCAGTGCATCAGTGCCCCGTCCCGGAGTCACTATTCCTCAGTTTTCTGCTCTCCCCCCACTGAGCTGCTCCTCAAGAAAGCCAGATAGAGCGTCCTGTTCGAACAGTTGGCCACACATGTGTGTGATAACCCAATTCCATTAAAATGTTCATACATTCAGCAGAAAGGCACCACGCCAAATGGTCTGTGAGTTGTATTAAGCTGTAATCAGAATTAAAATGCAGAATCCCAGCCTTTCCAAAATGTGCTTTCCCTTAGAAGGCTGAGTGAACGGGGTGCACGAAGGGCCGCGGCTGGGATGCTGGGGCGGGGCTGGCTGGACCTCCACGTGTGGGCGCTCCTGGTCTGGCTGCGAGGCAGGGTTCCCTGGGGGGCTGCCACCTGCAGGCCCACGAGGCTGCAGCAGAGCCCCCTCCCAGGCTCCGTTTCCCTTTGTCCTCGGCACAGACCTATGAGGAGGCACTGTTGTCCGGTCCAGGTAGAGGCTGAAGTCACACAGCTAGGATCCAGGTCTGGGCTGTGTGCGTGTGCATGTGTGTGCATGTGCGTGTGTGTGCATATGCATGTGTGTGCATGTGTGTGCACAAGCACGCCTGGAAATCCTTATCCACTGCCCTAAATCTCCCCGCCCTGGCCCCTGCTGCCCCTTGACCCTTGATGCCCTGCCACTCTGGGCTCCTATGGGCCTTGGCTTTCTGACCTCTCATTGCCCTGCATGTAGCGACATTTGCTTGCCTGGGTTGTATTCCTCCTGGTATTCTGGGAGCCTGTCCTGTAGTGGATGCTTAATAGATGCTAGTTGCTGGATCTATACGTATAGGGCACCATGTCAGGGATATGACCATGTTATTTTTTGTTTTTTATTTCTTTTTAAATTTTATTATGTTAGTCACCATACATCATTAGTTTTTGATGTGGTGATCCACGATCCATTGTTTTCGTATAACACCCAGTGCTCCATGCAGTACGTGCCCGCCTTAATACCCATCACCGGGCTAACCCATCCCCCCTCCCCTCTAAAACCCTGTTTTTCTCTCAGAGTCCATAGTCTCTCATGGTTCATCTCTCCCTCCAATTTTCCCTCCTTCATTTTTCCCTTCCTTCTCCTAATGTCCTCCATGCTATTCCTTATGTTCCACAAGTAAGTGAAACCATATGATAACTGACTTTCTCCGCTTGACTTATTTCACTTAGCATAATCTCCTCCAGTCCCATCCATGTTGATGTAAAAGTTGGGTATTCATCCTTTCTGATGGCTGAGTAATATTCCATTATATATATAGACCACATCTTCTTTATCCATTCTTCTGTTGAAGGGCATCTCGGCTCTTTCCACAGTTTGGCTATTGCGGACATTGCTGCTAAGAACATTGGGGTGCATATGGCCCCTCTTTTCACTACATCTGTGTCTTTGGGGTAAATACCCAGAAGTGCAATTGCTGGGTCATAGGGTAGCTCTATTTTTAAATTTTTGAGGCACCTCCACACTGTTTTCCAAAGTGGCTGGACCAACTTGCATTCCCACCAACAGTGTAAGAGGGTTCCCCTTTCTCCACAACCTCTCCAACATTTGTTGTTTCTTGCCCTGTCCATTGACCATTTTAAAGATGAAAAAACTGAGGCCTGCCAAGGTAAAGTGAGTTTGTTAAGCTCACGCTGCTAAGTGGAAGAACCAGTAGCATCCTTGCCACTAAGTCCATAGATCTCGGCAGACTCCGTGGCAGCTCCCAAGTGTTGTGGTGTTGTGTGGGGCAAGGCGGGGTTTTAGGGCGGCCCCAGACCTGCCTCAGCGTCACTCAGTGAGCTCCTCTTCTGTCCGGTGAGACTTCTTTTGCAAAAGCAACTCCACTGCTAAACCCCAACCTGCAGGACCCTGTGACGCATCATGGACCAGCCGTGTCCCGAGTTGGGCTGCGAGTCAAGCCCTGTTTCCAACTAGGGTCTCCCACTGCACTATTCTGGGCTGGAGCCAGCTGAGGGGAGCAAACAAGGTCCCCTTGACCATTGCAGGTTCTGGACAGCTAAGCTCTGCTCAGTGCTGTCAGGGTTCCAGAAAATCGGGTGCAGGGAGAGCTCTTTCTCACCAACAGACACTATGACTTCTAAATATGTTATTTTCCTTTTTTCTGATCTTGTCAGTCTTCCCCACACTTTGGTATCCATTTCTCTGCACCCTTCCTTATGGAATTCATGATCTGTAGGCAAACACTGGGCCTGGATTAGGAAGTCCGCTCCCGGGGGCCGGGGGCTGAACTCCCTCCGGGCCCACAGCTCCTGCCACCACCAGGCCTTGGGTGGGCATACCCTCCTTTGTCTGTTCTGCCCTCACGTTTGCCCCCTCTGGACGAAGGCCTAAGGTGGGAATGGACATCTCCAGATTCATGAAAATGACGAAATCCTTTTATAATGTGGTCAGCCACCCCTGCTGCATATTTTGTAAGATGAGATTTTTTGTAGCAACGATTCTCTTTTTAAAAAAAAAATTTTAATTCCAATACACGTAACCTGCAGTTGTTACATTAGTTTCAGGTGTTGAGTGTAGTGATTCAACAACTCCATACACCACCCGGTGCTCATCACAACGGGTGCGCTCTGAATCCCCATCCCCTCTCACCCACCCCCTCCTCCACCTCCCCTCCGGTGACCAGCAGTGTGTTCTCTGGAGTTAAGAGTCTGGTTCTTGGAGGTAGATGTGCCTGGCACTGCTAGAGCAGGGGGACAGGTGTGGGGGCAAAACCAAAGGGAAGAAAAACCCAAACTCAGGGCATTTGAGTTCTGTGGTAATAGGAGAATGCTCCTGGGGTCCCTGGGGGATCTCGGGAACTGCAAAAGCCCTGGGGCGGGGTGGGGGAGGGGTTGCTAACTCCTGCCCCTTGCTTAGAGTCTATGTGAGGGGCCTCCTCTGAGGGACTGGTGCTTGTGTGCTCTGGATGAGCTAAGGTGGCTTCAGGAGATGGGGTGCTTACTCTGAGTGCATCAGAAAGCCCGCACAGTCACGTAAACGGTGTCCTCCAGCCTCAGGGTCAAGGGCAGGTGCATGCTGGAGTCCAAGCGCCCATTGAGCCCTGCCAGCCCCTTCTGACTTAGTAGCTCATCTGTGCTTTTTCCTCATTGGCCTGGGTCAGGGATGGGGACACCGATCCTAAGGCTGACTGTCCAAGACCCCTCTCTGGGGGTCTGATCTGGGCACCAGATCCTGACATATCATATTTAATAGAAAGCTATGGGAGAAGGGATGAATCGGGAGGCGGCACAGCGTAGTGATTACAGTGTCAAGTGTAGCAACGGCCAGGCCACCTCGAGTGTCCCTTGACGTCTCCCGCACCCAGTTTCCTCACCTTCCAGGTGAAGATCATAAAAATCCCCACCTGAAATTGAAAACAGGAAGTCAATAGAGACAAAGAAACAAAAAATTGGTTCTTTGAAAAGATCAATGGAATTGATAAACCTGAGTTGGGCCAAGAAAGAAAGAAAGAAGACACAGATTACTAATACCAGAAAAGAAAGAGGGGACATCACTGCTGATTCCATGGAATTAAAAGGATAATAAAGGAATATTATGAACAACTTTTATGACCACAAATTCGATAATCTAGATGAAATGAACCAAATCCTTGAATGACACAACCTGATAAAACTCACATAAGAAGAAATAGGCACTCAGCACAGGCCTATAGCTATTAAAGAAATTGAATAAAAAATTAATAACCCTCCCAAACAGAAAACACCAGACCCATATGGGCCCACTGGTGAATTCTATCAAACATTTAAGGAAGAAATTATACCAATTCGTTACAGTCTTTGTCCAAAGAGAGAAACAGAGGGAACCACTTCCTAACCCATTCTGTAAAAATACTCACTTTCCTGTCATTGAGGATTGAGGGAGACATTGGAGGTCCCGTGTTGAGCATGACCCCGATGGCTCTGGAGGACATAGGAAAACTTTTTAAAAAACAAACTTTGTTCTTTAGACCAGTGTTAGGTTTACCAAAAAGTTGTGGGGCTCATTCAGAGTCACCGCACACTCCCCTCCGCTCCCTGTCTTTAACATGCTACATTAGAATGGTGAATTCATTACATTGGAAGAACTCGTACTGATATGTTACTATTAGCTAAAGTGCATACTTTATTCAGATTTCCTTAGTAAAAAAAAAAAAAAAACTAGGAAAATGTCCTTTCCTGCTGTAAGATCGCATCCGGGACACCACATTGCATTTGGTTGTCACATCTCCTTAGGCTCTTAGCTGTGACAGTTTCTCAGATTCTCCTTGGTTTTGATGACCTTGACTGTTTTGAGGAGGACTAGTCAGGTATTTTGTTGAATGTCCCTCAGTTGGGATTTGTCAGAGATATTTTTCTCATGGTTAGATTGGGTTGACGGGTTTTGGGAGGCAGAAGGTACGGCTGAGGTGGTGTTTGCCAGGTGTTTGTGCTTCAAGTTCTTCTTTGTCACCTGCCCCTCTCCATACTGTCCTCTTAGGGGGTAGAGTCACTATGCAGCCCTCACTTATGGCCCTGGCTCCCTTTCTTCTGAAGGATTGGGGCTCTACCCCTTCAGGGAGGAGTATCTACATAAATTATTTGGAATTATTTGGCACACGAGATTTGTCTCTTCTTATTGGTTTACTTATCCATCCATTCAGTCATTTCTCTATATCCATATGAACTTACGGATTTCTAGTTTATGCTTTGGATATTTAGTATGCAGTGCTACTGTATTTTCTGGCTCAAATTGCTCCATCTTTGGGCCATCTTCCTGTTGTCTCCTGTGTCCACACTGACATATCTCCATCACTGAGGATTTTTCTTGGTACTTCCTTGTTTTCTGGCAGGCTCCAGCTCCTCTTACCTACTTGCTGCCCCAGTCCTAGAATCAGTCATTTCTCTGTGTAGCCCTGGTTCCTTTCATTGGAAAATGGTATTAGAAACCCAGATCTGGTCATTCAGTTAGTTTCTACCATCACAATTCCTATAAGATCCCCACAGCTCCTCTTGGGTGGACTAACTGGTTCAAGTGGTTTCCACTCCTTCCAAGGCTTTTTGTAAAGGAAGTTCCCATTAATAAATGAATCCAGGTAGGCTAACTGAGGTAGTGACCCTCAAATCTCAGGGGCTTCATGTAATAAATGTATTGTTTGTTCCTTGGTCCAGAGGCCGACATGTTTTTCTGTAAAGGGCTAGTTAGTAAATATGTTCAGCGTTGTGGGCCCTAAGTTCTCTGCTTTGTGGTGTGAAAGCAGCCATCGACAGATGCTATGTCCCAGTAAAACGTTACTTACAGAACAGGGGTGGGCAGGATTTGGCTTGCAGGCTAGAGTGCGCTGACCTCTGGCCTAGTCCCGTGCAGTGGTGGGGCTGGGAGCTGCACCCTGCAGTCACTTAGGGGCTTAGGCTCCTTCCACCTCACGGTGCCGTTAAGTTCAAGGCTGAGCTCCACCTCACTGCTGGAGGGCAAATGGAGATGGACAATCCACATGGGAGAAATTGTGACGGACCAGGCCTGGAGGTGGCATACACCATTTACGGCACCTTCCATTGGCCAGAAGTTAGTCACATGAGCCCACCACTGCAGAGGGCTGGGATATACTGTTTTGTAGTATGCCCGGGAAGAAGAGGAGGAAAACAGAGTGCTACACAACGGAGTACCTGGGACAGGCAAGGCAGTAGGCTAGGCTCTACCCACACACTCAGGCCCCTCCCGCATGAAGCTCTTCCACACACGGAGGCCCCTCCCACACCACAGCTCCTCCCCCAGGCTGAGGCCCCTCCCACACACGGAAACCCCTCCCCACAAAGGTCCCTCCCACATGCCATAGCTCCTCCCACACACAGGCTCCTCCCCCATACTGAGGCTCCTACCACATTGACTCACTTCCTGTGAAGCTCCACCTGAGGAAAAGGCTTGAACACTTGGAAAGAACAAAAGTCTGTTCTCTCTCCAGTGACTTTGCTCCTGTCTCTGTGCCACCAAGTGGAGAGTGTGGGTGGACAGGAAAGATCCCGTTCTCCACTCCTGCCCCTGGGTAGGCTGTATCTCTGCTGAGATGTTTAAAAGGCTCTTTTAAAAGGTTGTGGACAGTTATCCTCTGTTTGTGTCTCTGCCCTGATTTATATTCAAGTGACTATTAATTGCCTACCAAATGAAAGCTCAGCATTTGTAATTAGGCTGGCAAATTCTGCGTAACAGTTTCGACTGTGTATTGGGGCAAGGAGGGAGCATGTGGTAATAGCATTGAACTAAGCCACACCTCCTCCCCTAGCCTGCTGATTAACCCCAGGTTCACTTGGGGCTGTCTGGTACTCTGCTAATCAATGAAGTAGCTGACTCTTTGCATTTACATCCTGACTTGACTCTTAGCCAAGGGCTTTTGGCTTTTGTTCCAAAATGCTCTCTGTGTTCAAAGAGGGTGCCTCTCAGCTATGCTGCTTCAGCCAAGGGAGCTGGCTCCGTGAGTGGGCAGGGAGGGTGTTCCCTAAAGAAGCAAAAGGGAAAGGGTCCTGTAGAGTAGCCAGGGTGCAGAGAGCTCCCTGCAGTTGGTTTGGAGCACGCAGGATGAAGCTGTCTTCAGTTTCTTCATAAGAAGTCTTGCCGTAATTCAACTAAATAGATCATGGTGCTGTGGCAAGAATCGTAACCTCAGCGATTTCCTTGGGTTGTGTTGTATTAATCTTTTAAAAACACAACTGGACTGGAAACATCCATTTTCAGAGCAGTAGGTTGCTTGGCTCTGACTGTGGAAGTGCTCTCCAGCATTCTGGCAGAGTGGACAGGTGTGAATAGCCTAGGAGCTGAGAGTTCTTTCTAGAATGATTAAGGAAAGGTGCCCTAAGTGAGGAACACCTGCACTGTAGCCCCAGGGTGTCTTCATGACCAAGGCAAGGCATTTCTGCGTCCCGCTGTGGCCACTACTCCCAGATGCATGGACGAATAAATGATGGTATGGATATTGCCTTGTGCATAGCAGGGGCTTAATTTGTGCACCCAGAAAAAAAGGGGATTAATAACAATTCAAAATAGTTATAGAACAGCTTTGAATAGCTATGCACTAAGTAACACAGAAATCATCTTTATAAAGCAGAAACTATAAAGAAACAAGGAGACTTAGATAGAAACATGCCAATAATGGAAGATTTTAACATAACCACACTCAGCACAATATAGATCAAGTGGACAAAAAATGTAACAACATAATTAATGAAGTAGATAATTAATATGCATATATATGTATTAGTTTATGCCATCATAATACAGACTATACTTTCTTCTTAAGTGGAACATTTGCAAAAATGTGTTGTGTATTAGGTTACAAAGAAGACTTCAGTACACTCTATAAAGTAGAAATATTACAATACTCTGATCATAATGTGCTAAAACTGGACATTAACAAAAACCAAAACCAAAAAGACACTTTCATCTAGAAGTTTTAAAAACTCTATTAAACAACTCTTGGATGAAAGAGGGAAAACAAATAAATTGAAAGTGGAAAAGAAATAATGATACTAAACATACTACCTAGCAGAATTTATGGAATACATTCAGATCAGATGAAAATTCATATCCCCAAACATTTTTATCAATAAAAAAAAGAAATGAAATGAACTAAATTCTCAGCTTGAAAGCTAGGAAAAGAACCAGAAAGTAAACTAAAAGAAAGCACAAGAAAGAAAAATAAGGCACAGAATAGAGGAATAATAGATGTAATTAATAACTCAAAAAATCTAGTTTGAAACATTCACAAAATGGACAAAATGGTTGCTAACAATAAAAAATTGGGAGAAAACACAAATATATAAAATAAGAATTGACAAGGGGGATCATTGAGATCAAGAAATTAAATACATTATGAGACAATCTTTCAGACTTCTATAAAAATAAAACCTGGATAAAATACAGTGCCAAAATCAGCTCCAGTCATTACAAAAAGCTTAGATAAACTGATTTCCATGAAATATCTAGAAAAAATCATTCAAAAAGCACCAGGTCTACATGGTTTCGCAGGGGAATCCTACCAAACTTCCGAAGACTAGATGTTCTCCATTCTTTGTGAGTTGTTGCAGAGTATTGAAAATAAAGGAATAATTTTAGTTCTTTTTTGAAAGCAAGTATAACATTGATACCTAAATTTTTTAAAAAGCAAGCACAAAAAATGAAATTATAGAATATCACTTATAAATATTAAAGCAAAAGTGCTAAACAAAGTATTCATAAATTGAACCCAATACAGCATTAAGAAATCAATGCACCATGACCAAATAATTTTTTTCAGCAATGCAAGGTTGGTTCAACATGAGGAAATCCACTAATATAATAATATACTTAAGGGAAAAAAAATCATATGATTACCTCCATAGATGCTGAAAAACCTTTTATAGAATTCAACACCAATGCCTTATATATCAGTTGAGAAAACAAGAATGGATGGATACTTCTTACTACGATAAAATATTTTAGATGCCTGAATTCTGTAGTTGGCATCTTATTTGATGAGGAAACACTCAAGGCATTTCCACAAAGATCATTATCAAGGCAAGGATGCCCATATCTCCACTACTATCTCACAGTTGTACTGGAGGTATTAGATATTAGCGGCATGAATATTAGAAAAGAAGAATTAAAATTACCTTGAATTGCACATGATATGATAATATACTGGGAAAGCCCTAGAGAGTCAATGACAAAAGTAAATCAAACAATAAAATCACTTTTTTAGCAGGATAAAAAATTAACATACAGAAATCAATAGCTTTCTTTCTTTTTTAAAAAAATTTTTATTGTTATGTTAATCACCATACATTACATCATTAGTTTTTGATGTAGTGTTCCATGATTCATTGTTTGTGTATAACACCCAGAGCTCCATGCAGAACGTGCCCTCTTTAATACCCATCACCAGGGTAACCCATCCTCCCACCCCCCTCCCCTCTAGAACCCTCAGTTTGTTTTTCAGAGTCCATCGTCTCTCATGGTTTGTCTCCCCCTCCGATTTTACCCCCTTCATCCTTCCCCTCCTGCTATGTTCTTCTTTTTTCAATAGCTTTCTTATACATAAATAAGAATGAATTAGAGGATACAATAGCAACAGAGAAGATAAAATACTTAGAAATAAACTTAGCAAGAAATGGGCAAAGCCTATATCAGGAAAATACACTTTTGAAAGACACAAAAGTAGTTTTGAACAAATAGGAAGACATCCCTTGGAATTGGATGAGATGACTTAACATCATAAAAAAGCCGGTTTTGCTTTTCAAAATCCCAGTGAAAACACCAATAAGCTTTTTTATGGAGATAAGACAGTTGATACTCCAGTTCATATGAAAAAGCAAACATGCAATAACCATGAAAATCCTGAAAAATAAAAGCTACTTGGGGGAATAGCTCTACCAGACATTAAAATGAACTAGAAAGCCTCTATAATTAAACTAGTGTGGTATTGTTGTGTGAACAGACAAAACAGTGATGGAACTGAATGCAAAGCCCAGAAGTAGAGCCAATGGCATTTAGAAATTTAGTATTGATAAAGGTGGCATCTCACACTGTGGGAGCAGATTAACTTTTCAGTGCATTGTGCCGGGACTGCTGGCTATCCCCTTGGGAAAAGAGAAAATTAGATATATTTCTTACACTGTACACAAGAATAAACTCCAAATGGGACCTAAATATAAAAAATGAAATCATAAAAGTACTGCAGGAAAACCTGAGTGAATTTCCTTCTAACATGGGTGTAGGGGAAGGTTTTCTGACTATCACTCAAACTCTAGATTTAGTAAGAGAAAAGATCGATACATTTGATTATGTGACACTGAACACTTTTGACAGGGCAAAAAACCCAAACCAAAGCACCATAAGCACAGTCAAAATGTAAATGACGAAGTGGGAGCAAATATTTGTAACATCAGATATGAAGGGTTAGTATCTTTTTTTTAAAGATCTTATTTATTTGAGAGAGTGAGAGAGCAAGAGAGAGCGCATAGGCGGGAGCAGAGGGAGAGGGAAAAGCAGACTCCCCGCCGAGCAGGGAGCCTGCTGTGGGACTCAGTCCCAGGACCCCGAGATCATGACCTGAGCCAAAGGCATACGCTTAACTGACTGAGCCACCCAACTGCCCCAAGGGTTAATATCTTTCATATATAAAAAGCTGTTAAGGGGCGCCTGGGTGGCTCAGTCGTTAAGCGTCTGCCTTCGGCTCAGGTCGTGATCCCAGGATCCTGGGATCGAGCCCCACATCGGGCTCCCTGCTCAGCGGGAAGCCTGCTTCTCCCTCTCCCACTCCCCCTGCTTGTGTTCCCTCTCTCGCTGTGTCTCTCTCTGTCAAATAAATAAATAAAATCTTTTAAAAAAAAAAAAGCTGTTAAAAATAGGGGAAAGGGGAACCTAATAGAAAAGTGAGCAGAAGATGTAAAAAAAGATAACTCATATATATAGAGAGCTGACTGGTGGTTGTCAGAGGTCAGGCATGGCGGGTGGGGGGGGGAGAAATGGACAAACTGGGTTTTTTGAGGGGGTTGCTGTTGTTGTTTTGGTTTAAATTGAATTTAAAAAAATGAAAACAAGATAATTCGCATAAAAGAAATTCAGGTGGCCTTTAAACATATGACAAGATGTTCAACCTTACTTATAATCAGAGAAATGCAAATTGAGTGGACTCTGAGATACCATTTTTCACCTGTCAGTTTGGCTCAACAACACATCTGTTGGCAAAGCTGTGGGGAAACAGGGGCGCCTGGGTGGCTCAGTCGGTTGGGCGGCTGCCTTCGGCTCAGGTCATGATCCTGGAGTCCTGGGGTCGAGTCCCGCATCGGGCTCCCTGCTCGGCGGGAGGCCTGCTTCTCCCTCTCCCACTCCCCCTGCTTGTGTTTCCTCTCGCTGTGTCTCTGTCAAATAAATAAATAAAATCTTTAAAAAAAAAAAAAAGCTGTGGGGAAACAGGCTCTCACATACATTGCTGGTGGGAATGCAAATGGGTACAACCCTGTCAAAGGAAAATTTGGCAATATTTATCACAACTACCTTTGCATTTACATTTACATGTCATGCCAGACATCCTACTTCTAAGAGTTAAGCCTGAAAATATGTCTCAAAAGTATGAGAATGCTCACACACAAGATTATTCATTCCAGAATTATTTGTAATTGCAAAGTATTGGCAGCAATCTAATGTCCAAACATGATGGAGTGGTTGGATAATCATTGGTATGCACATACAATGGAGAATACGTACTTGTCAAAAGAAAGAAGGAGGTCTCTATGAACTGGCATGGGGGACTTCCAGGATATAGGGTAAGTGACAAAAGCAAAGCGTGGAAGAGTGTCTTTATGAGGGGCGAGAGCAGGAATTGAATGCAGGTGAACACAAGAGTACTTCCTGGGGCTGATAGAGTGTTATAAAACTGGATGGTGGTGATAGTTACCACTATATACTTTTATCAAAACTCATCAGACTGTACACCTATAGTGAGTGAATTTTACTGTATAAAAAATGTACCTAAACAAAGCCATTAAAAGAACTCTTTGAGTATGCTACTGTTGTGTAATAAAGGTAAAACAAGAAAATGTGTACACATCTGTGTGTTTCAGCAAAAAAGAATCATAGGAAAGGTAAACTAGAATCTAATGAGATTGATTACCTTTGGAGGTGGTTGGGACAGTGTTGTAAGGATAGGAGAATGGCAGTGGGACAGAAGTGATGATGAGTGAGATTCTCTGAGATATATTTTTATATACGTTTGACATTTATAAACATGTCAATATTTCACATGGATAATAAACCACACTGAAGGTGAGGAAACTCCCTATGTGACTTTGGATTCAGTATTTTGACCAAACCCCTGGAGGCTAATAACAAAAAATAATTGTAAATAAGTATATTGTTACTCTAATTGGTAGGCTTGTCTTTTGAAGGGATGTGGATTAATAACTCTGAAATTATTTGTATTCAAGATAGAGGAAATATATAAATTTATTGGAAGTAATGGGAGCCAGTTTTCTCCAAATCAGGGAAGGAAGTTACTCACATAAAAAGGTGGGTGGCTAGATCAGTCTTGTGGTGTTGGATGGGGACTGGAGGTGTTTATATGAACACGCACACACTCATACATAGAGAGAGCGAGGTAAGAATGTAGATGGATGTATTGATGTGGCTGTGCCTGCTGAGAGAGCCTAGAAGCAGTGACACCTCAGTAGCAAGTCCAGCCCCCCAGGTCTGGTTTTCTAAATAACTTCTCCACTAAGTGACATCAGAAATCTTTAGAGATATGGTTAATTCCAGGGCTGGGGCAAAGATAGATAGTACAAGATGGACCAGAAAGTAAGGAAGTGCTCAAAGGATGATGGAGACATGGTAAAAGGACATAAGAGCTAGACTCCCAGGGATCAAATCTGGGATAATTGAGCAAATTATCATCAAATTCATATAAATAAATAAGTGGAGAAGAAAGAAAAGTATTTCTTTATTGTAAATTGACAGTGTAGAAGGGATTTATGAAGTCCAACATATCCACAAAATTCTTATTAATTTTGAAGGGAAAATTCCAATTTTACAATGGAGAAATATGGCAGACCCTACCTGAATCAAGTGGTCAAAATTAACATCAATAATAATGAGACAGTAGCCATCCTGTGCCTATGGATATGATGCACTAAGGAGGACACAGAATCATTTCTGTGGTATGCCTGCTGAAAATGTACAACCTGAATCTTATGAGGAAGCAGCACACAGACCCCAATTGAGGGACTTCTGCAAAATAATTGTACAGTACTCCAAAAATGTCAAGGTCATGAGAGAAAAAACCCAGAGGAACTGATCCAGATTAAAGAAGACTAACGGAGATAAAAGTAGATGTTAGTGTGATGCTGGACTGGATCCTGAACCAGGTGAGGTTTTGTTCTTTTCTTTTGCTCTATAGGACATCATGGGACAATTGGTGACATTGGAAGGTCTGTAGATGAGATAATAGTTTTGTGTCAATGTTAATGTTCTGATTTTTAAGAAATACACAGTGAAGTATTTAGAGGTAAAGGGGCACTGTGGCTTTATCTTACTCTCCTACAGCTCATAAATCATATGGCGTGTGTGTGTGTGTGTGTGTGTGTGTGTGTGTCTGTATGACTAATATCTAGAAAGGGAGGTAGAGGAAAGCAAATGAGGTATATGTTGACATCAGGGGTATGTTGGTAAAAGATATACAAGATTGTACTATTTTTGTAAATTTTCTGTAAGTCTTAAAATGTTTCAAGATAAACATCTATAAAAAGGTGTTGGTAGTTAGTGATGGAGAATTAAATGAGATAATACATATACAGTGCTTACTGCCCGGCCTCAGACATAGAATCACTGAGGAAGTGTTAGCTCTTACTATCATGATGGCAGTGCTGCTCAGAAGATGGCTGGTGGGACTTCCTTTGTTGTTGGCAGATGGTGGACGGCAGCCTCGCTGACGGCTCTGCTCTGATACCCACCCAGTGTGTGACTGCAAGTTGGTAGTACCTACTTGAGACATCGTTTTTGGGGAGCTAGCTTCCAGATGGACCTACTTTAGAATGAGGTTAAGTCATTCATTATTTAATTTATTCACTATAAACATCAATTATTTAAAACGAGGTCGCAGGCACTATTCCTTGCAAGAAGCCAGCTCCTGGGGGACTGGACACTGTAGTTTGAGGGAAAGAAATATGTAAAACAACACAATGGAGAAACACACACAACTTGGTACATATTTTCTGGTGGCTATATTGAGAGTCTCCCTGTTGGATGTAATTTGGGATTATTCCTGGTGGGTGTATTCAGAGTCTCCTTAGTGGGTGTACTCAGGAGTCTCCCTGTCGGGTGTTTTCAGAGTCTCCCTGGTGTGTATACTCAGAAGTCTCCCTGGTGAGTATATTTAGAGATTCCTTGGTGAGTGTATTGAAAGTCTCCCTGATGGATGTATTCAGTCACTCTGGTGGATGTATTTAGAGTCTCCCTGGTGGGTGTATTCAGGAGTCTTTCTGGTGGGTGTACTTGGGAGTCTCCCTGCCGGGTGTTTTCAGAGTCTCTGTGGTGTGTATACTCAACCGTCTCCCTGGTGGGTATATTTAGGGACTCCTTGGTGGATATATTGAAAGACTCCCTGATGGGTGTATTCAGAGTCACCCTGGTAGGTTTGTATTGAGAGTGTTCCTGGTGGGTGTATTCAGGAGTCTCCCTGGTGGGTGTATTGAGAGTGTCCCTGGTGGGTGTATTGAGAGTGTCCCTGGTGGGTGTATTCAGGAGTCTCCATGGTGGGTGTATTCAGGAGTCTCCCTGGTGGGTGTATTCAGGAGTCTCCCTGGTGGGTGTATTCAGGAGTCTCCCTGGGCAGTTAATTCCAGTGGGCCTGGAAGGAGGGATGGAGGTGCTCCCCTGGGAAAGAAGAACGTAAGAACGTAAGGGGGTGAAGCTCTGCTTGGGACAATTTGGGATAGGTTGGAGCACAGGATGGGAGGAGCACTTGGGGCATTGGAGCTGACATTGGAAATGACTCTGGGTTTGCAGATGAGGAATGTGGGCTAGGGCGGGGGTCCCAAATCCAGGAACCCTGACTAGCACCAGCTTCTGGAGAAGTTCATGTTGGTCTATGGTGAAATGCAGGAAATTATGACAATATGGTGTCTGAACAATCATGTTGGTAAGGGTTACCAGCTTCCTTTTCTCAGGAAGGACAATCTTTTATGTCCAAGCTCATTTTTTAACATAAAATATGCCTTCTTTTATGAATAGTATTGAAAGCAGATGGCAATTTTTTTAGCGTCCTTACTTGGCAAAATAAAAAGTTGTCAGTCCTATATTTGTCTCTCCATTACATTTTTTGAAACTGGATCATAAAATTGAAACATCTGGGAACCTGGGCATCTAGATTTCTGAAAGAGAGTTTCACGGGCACTTTCCAGTTTAAAAAAATGTGTTTATTAGTGTTATTATAAGGTATTTTAAACATACAGAAAATTATAGAGAATAAGAGGAGCATTGGTTCACCTGCCTTCTGGATTTCAGAAAAGCCCACACTCCTGTGTACTGGCAGTGTTTTTGCCTTTTCCGTGGTCATTGATGGTTTGTTTACCTGCCCCTGCTCCTGCAGCCCATTAGTGTGACATGCTCAAAGGCAGGACCAGATCTTAGCCAGGCACAGGCCATTCGATGAACTTCTTTTCATAGAGTTCTTTGGGAGCTGCTTTTTTTGAAGCAAGCATTTTGATGTAGGGATGTTTGGACCACACCTAAAAGCATCCATTACCTCTTTAAAAAATTGTGGTAAAATCAACATAACATAACATTGCCATCTTAGCCATTCTCAGGTGGACAATTCAATGGCATTAAGTACATTCATGTTACTGTGCAACCATCACCAACATTCATCTATGGAAATTTTTTCCTCTTCCCCAAATTAAACTCTGTCCCCATGAAATACTCCTGGGTCATTCCCCTCCCATGTCCCTGGCACTCACCCTTCTACTTTTTTTGTCTCTGTGAACTTGGCTACTTTATGTGCCTTGTTAAGTGGGATCATACAGCATTTGTCATTGGGTGTCTGACTTATTTCACTTAACATAATGCCTTCAACTAAAATTAACAAGTCAGGAAACGACAGATGTTGGCGGGGATGCGGAGAAAGGGGAACCCTCCTACACTGTTGGTGGGAATGCAAGCTGGTGCAGCCACTCTGGAAAACTGTATGGAGGTTCCTCAAAAAGTTGAAAATAGAGCT
>NC_138372.1:4536831-4575824 GCF_054177405.1 Leptonychotes weddellii
TGGGTTGGCCTGGTGGTGGGTATTGAGGAGAGCACATTCTGCATGGAGCACTGGGTGTTATGCACAAACAATGAATCATGGAACACTTCATCTAAAACTAATGATGTAATGTATGGGGATTAACATAAGAATAAAAAAAAATTAAAACAAAACAAAAACAAAAACAAAACATAATGCCTTCAAGGTTTGTCCTTATAACATGTGCCAGAATTTCCTTCCTTTTTAAGGCTAATACTCCATTGTGTGCACATACCACATTTTGCTTACCCATTCACCTGTCTATGGAAATCTGGGTTGTTCCTATCTTCTGGCTATTGTGAATAATGCTCCTCTGAACATGGGTGTGCAAAAATTCTTCACGTGCCTGCTTTTAGTTTTTTTTTGGGGGGGGGATATATGCCCAGAAGAGGAATTCCTGGATCATATGATAATTCTACGTTTAATTTTTTGAGGAACCATGATACTGTTTTCCATAACAGATGCATCTCTTTACGTTTTTACCAGCAGTGCCCAAGGGCTCCAATTTTTCCACTTATTATTTTCCTGTTTTAATAATAATAGCCAACCTAGTGGGTATAAAGTAGTATCAAACCATTACACCTTTATGCTTTATATTTTTATTACCAAGGAATATGCAAAGCAGATGTCCACCCTCTGTCCCTGACTCCTGTCCTTTCTTTGGCCCCACCACCCCTCACTGTGCTTGCTGTGCTCGTCTGTACACGAAAGGCTAGTCCTTGTGGCATGGTTTCTAACAAGGAAATGCTGGAGAAACCCTAAATGCCCATTAGTAAAGGAAAGGTTAAATAATCTACACCACATGCAGATCATGAACACCTATGCAGCAATGAAAAAGAATGAGTTATGTCTGCAAGTCTGATGTAGACTGAGGTGTATGATACATTGTTAAGAAACCAAGCCAGAGAATAGTTTGAGAAACTACATGTGTGCAGAGCTATGTGGGGAACTGTGAATGATTGTGTATAATGTATGTAAGATGCATTATATGTTGTGTAAATTATTCTTATATACTTATCCATAACATAAATGACAGGTAATGTAAATATATATATATATACACACACCTTCTATAAACACACACATGGAAAGTTCTGGGGAAGTATGCATGAGGTTGTTGACCATGATGACTTCTGATAATGAGACTGAAATTGCTCGGGGAGGGGTGTTTCAGATTTTACTTGTCATACTTAAAATTGTTTGAGTTTCCTTCCTTCCTTCCATCCTTCTACAAGAATGTATCACTTCTGTAACTTAAAAACAGAAAGGAAAAAGTCAAATACAGTGAGCCTGATGTACCAGTCACGAAGCACAAACCGTCAGTCATGGTACTGCATCTATTTTAGGACCTAAATATCACACACAGTGATCCTACACTGACATCACAATGAGTGATGGTCAATGTTACTCACGTGCATACTGAGCCAGGCTCTGTTCAGCGCATTTAAATGCACTCACTCATTTACCCTCACTAGTCACTTGTTGAAGGTGGCCCACATTTTCCAGATGTCCAAAGAAACTCAGAGAGGTGAAGTCACTCACCCAAAGTCACGTAGGTAGTGAGTGGCACATAATCCTTTAATGACAATACAACTGTCTTCTAGACAGGTGTGCAGGGAATTTTTAAAAATCTGGATCTTCTGATTTATCTTTAAAAGTAACAAGATACCACATATTGTTCTTGTAAGATTCAAGAACCATTTGGGGGGCGCCTGGGTGGCTCGGTTGGTTAGGCGACTGCCTTCGGCTCAGGTCATGATCCTGGAGTCCCTGGATCAAGTCCCGCATCGGGCTCCCTGCTCGGCGAGGAGCCTGCTTCTCCCTCTGACCCTCCCCCCTCTCATGTGCTCTCTCTCTCTCTCTCATTAAAAAAAAGAAAAAAGAAAAAAAAAGAAAGAAAGAACCATTTGGGTCTGACTTTTTATTATTTATTTTATTTTATTATTATTATTATTTTGCTTTGACTTCATTTGAACACAGTCTGTTCTTAAGAGCCCTTGGTCACGGGAAGGATGTCAGGAACTTGTCAGCAGCCTCCATCAGAAATGAAAGGTTCTATGTTTCTATTTTAAATAAGAAGAATTACTAGGTAGGGCAATACTAGGTAGGTTCATAGCTTTGCTCTGAACCCTAATTGTGAGAGGACAGTTGATAGGTTATTTTATTTTATTTTTTTAAAGATTTTATTTATTGACTTAAGAGAGAGAGAGCATGAGCCGGGGGAGGAGGCGGGGAAGCAGAGGGAGATGGAGAAGTAGATTCCCCGCTGAACAGGGAGCCCGACATGGGGGCAGGGCTCTGGGATCATGACCTGAGCTGAAGGCAGATGCTTTTACCGACTGAGCCACCCAGGCACCCCAGTTGATAGATTATTTTAAAGTTAACAGTGAAGTCTCTAATTCTGGATGGAAGTGCTCATTGGTTTACCTCTGCAAAGTACCACGTATAAATTGTTCTTAATAGCCTAAGTGGTAGGTATAGCATCTCACCATGTACCATGTTATCAATAACTGTACGTTTCTGAGAAGCATTATTTTGTTATTTTACGAATCACCCTTTTCTTTGAAGGAGGATTTCTTGGATGGCGCCAGGCCTTCTGCACCTAAATGAGCAGCTTCCACAACAAAGATTTCCAAGTGCGTCATTTTGTTAAACTCTTAAAACTGTTAAATTAATAAAATCAGCTTAACAGAACCCTGATTAGTTTAAAATTGCTTTAAATTTGGTCATTAAGTTTCAGGGAACATGTAATTTTCTCCACATCTGGTACAGCTGCGAGGCATGAGGGATGAGGACAGAAGTAGGGATAACAAATGCAAAGGATGGCATGGAAACACTTTGTCATTGACGGTTTCTGCACCACGAGTTCGCCAACCCCCCCGCCCCCCCAGGAATAAGCATCCTGGCGAAACATTAGCCCCTGCATCATGTCTCCAAGAACATTCTCTTCTTGCTATGAGAAGGATGGTACAGAACAGCCGGGCATCAAGGAAGCTGGGCTCCCGTCATGGGAACCCTGGGAACTTGCTGTGTCACCCTGGACACATGTTCCTGCTTCTCTGTGCCTCGACATCCCCATCTGTGAAATGGGCTGCTGCCCATAATGTCCTGTCCCTTCAGCATGTTTCAAGGGCTGGTGGGGGAATAGTGCTGTCTTTCATTAGGAGCTATTGGAAAGATCTGAGGCTCATTATTTGGAGAATCACATGTCAGTATGCATTCACTGTCTTCTTTGTTACTAACCTCCTGGCTCTTTTGCTCTTCTGGTCTGTGTTCAGGATCAAATATGTAAGACAGACACTGAGGTTGGACTAGTGTTAGCAGCTAGCCCCTTCCTTGGCGTCTTTCCCCACCTTGAGGCTAGGCTCTGACAAGGCCTGGAGGTTCACTTTGTGCTGTGTGGGTGTCTTCCCTGGCTGAGGGCTTTGGCACTTGGCCTTCAGCTAAGATGGCATCACTATTCACCACTAGTGGCTGCAACCTTCAGAAGCTTTTATATTTTCTCCAGGATCATGGGAGTACCTTGAGGCAAATCCCAATGCGAGAAGGGGCTGAAGCCAGACAGCCTGACGGTGGAAATACAGTCAGTGTGGGAAGGAGTGCCTGGGATTGCATTATTTGGGAATTCTTAAGTTAGAGCTAGAACCCGAGGCCACAGGCCACTCAGATGGAACATCAGTGCTTATGGCTGGCGGTAACCATTGGGGCAAGGCAAGGGCCCTTCCCCAGAGCAGCGGTAGCTCTAGTGAAGACCCAGTCCTAAGTGCCTGCTCCCTGGCCAGGAGCAGTCTGAGCATTATGGCCTCTTAAACTTCCGGGTGAGGCACATGACGTCTGTCTACAAAGGAAGAAGCGAGGCTTAGTGGGGTTACATGACATGCCAAAAGCTACACCTTGAGTCTCTGGCAGGGCTAGGATCTGAAGCCAGCAGTGGATAGTGAATGCGGATTCCCCAGCAGAAGCAGGAGCTGAGAATGTGCGGGTGGGTGGCGTGTTGGGCAAGCATGTGAGCGAGGTCCTGAATCATGCTCCAAGAGCTCTGTGCTGAGCCACTCGTTGCTCTCATTATGCAGTGAGAGCTTGGGTGGAGATGGCACGGGGGCGGGGCTCCCTATGTAGCAAGAGACCCCCCACAGGCACCAGGACTCCTTGAGGAGTCCAGCATCTCTGGCTAGTCCTTTAAAAATAGTCATCCGCTCTCTCAAGAGTGTGTCATTTTTCAAGTCACATGTCGCCCATGAAAGCCAAGCGCCTTCTGGAATTTATGGTACTTAAGTAGGTTACTGCAGCCCAGTTGCATCTGTTTCTCGAAAACTGTTGACATTTCTGATAATAGTAGATAAGTTCCATGGGACACCAGCTGCTGCAGGAGGGGACGGTCTGGTAGGAGAAGGGACATCGGTGAGGGAGTGAAGGACATGGACCCTAGAGACATGAATTCCACCCGTGAGAGCCTGCCTGAGGGACAGTGGGAGAGAAGCTGGCTCCAAGTGCAGAGAGCCGAGGTGCTTGCTCTTCGGAGTGCTGCACCCCTTGATGGGATGCAAGCACTTCAGAGCCCAGAATCCTATAAGCATGCAGCGGGAAAAGAATGTGAGTTTGGAAAATTATTTTCTCTGGGTACTCCTTCAGGTTTTCAGGTAGATTTTATAGAAGAGGCTCCTGGCTTGAAGTTGTCACCAGCTGTCAGATTTCCAGTAGTGATTTCCAAAATCTCTGATGTGGAACTGACAGGGTTCTTGAAGACAGCAACAGAACAAGTGGGAACCTATATTTTATTGAAAATCTTTCACGCCCTTAGCACCAAATCTCATCGATAGGTTAGAGGGTGCACATGAACGGAAGCGTTATGTGCATATACATACGCATATCGTGACCGAAATGTAGACGATACATATTAAATACAGACTTGTACCTAATAATAGGAAGTGTTTTCAGCTCCTGAAATGTGGTCTTTAGAAGTATGACATGAAAAAGAATAAAAAATACTTTTACTAAATTCCCTCCCTCTGCAATCGTCTTTTTTCCTCAAGAGCTGGCAGAAACGCAGCTCTTGTCTTGAAGGTAAGTCAGTTTTAAAAAACAGCCCTGTCTTCTAAACGCATGGCAAAGTTTTCTAGCTGATGTTTTTTGATACCTTCTAGTATTGTTGGAGTTCACTAGCTTTGAGTGCAGTTGGCAAAGATCTAGACAGAGGATATATTTGGACAGGTATTGAAATATAATAAACCATACTTAAATATTTATATATGGAATTATTTTTTTTATGGTGCTGTTCTTTAAATCATTAAATAAGGCCCTATCATTTCTCCAAAAGATATATGAGCACTGTCTTTCAGCATATAGATCATTTTTGCCTTTGAATGATATCTCAACTTAAAAATGATTTCTACAGATGATCTTTTACATACATTTGTTATTGTAGTGAGCGTTCCATCCTGCTGTGTTACAGAGATGCTTGGAGGGTTTCTTCTGAAAATAGCTCTTTATTTGTGGAAAACTGAAAGGGGGAGGGCAAGGAGGACTCAGTGTATTCCATCTGCCCGACCCCCGCCCTCCCTGAGCTCTTGTGAAGTGTCCCTGGGCTGTGAGGAAGGTCTGGCTTTTCTCTTTTGTGAAGAGTCTTAGAATCCTGGGATTTTTATTTGCCACTTATGCCTCCAAGGCCTCCCTCCCCGCCTCACTCCTTCTTTGTCAATTTGAAGAGCTCTCTTTTTATTCCTAGTAGTTACCTAAATAACAACCATTTGTTTTTAAGATTGATTCTGATAAAGAGTGCATTAGGCATCTCAAGGGCTACAATGTGGCAAAGTGTCAGACTTTTCAGAGTAGAAAGGTGCCTGTTGGCCAGGCAGAATGTTCCTGGCTTTATGGTGAAGATACACACGTGTACGCACACACACGCATGCACCAGAAATGGTCGAGGATTGCGGAGTCCAGCACACATGAGGGAAGGGCCCGGTAGCATGATCACCATTAGCACTGGCCACCTTCTGGGCCTATACGATGGGCTTCGCCTTCCTTCCAGCTTTTGATGTTCAGGGTAGTCATGTCCCTTTCTTTGGCCAGTGAAATGTGAATAGAAATGACATGTATCACTTCAAGGCACAGATCTGAAGATGTGGGGCTGAGCCTCCACCAGCTTATCTCCCCGCGTGAGGACTGCATACGCTGCTTGCCGCCGAGCCCCCAGCGGAGCCAGAATGGCTGTGTGGTGTGGACGGGAAATGAACCTTCCTTGTTACTGTAGCAGAGTCTCGCCCACCCTGACAGGCACAGGTGCAGTAAAGTCTACGCCCCCCCGGAATGCTACCATTGCAGAGTGTGCTCGCACTCATCTGCACGCTGTACCTCGTCTGGAGCTAACTGATCCCATGAGGAAGCTGGCTTGTTAACATGTGGAAATGTAGCCGATCATTGTCCACAAAGGGAAGGTGAAGGAGCATCTGATTGAGACTGTGTGTGTGGGTGTGTGGGTGTGTGTATGTAGAAAACCCAAGTTTCTTCAGAGGCTCATCTGCCTGCTCCGTGGAGCTTTCCTGGGGGCGGGGGAGTGGTGGTAAAGCACTCGCCTGTCGGTGGGAGGGAGGGAGTGCTGGTGCTCAGCGCGGCTGGAAGGAAGCGCTCTGACCAGGCTTCAGTGCACTAGCAGGTTTTGGAGTGATTTATATGAAAACAGTTTAAAGCATTTACTAGCTGTAAGAACTAATTTCCAATAAATCAGACAGGATTCCCTTTGGAACCAGAAATAAATGAGGGCAAAAGAAATTGCCAAGGGTTGTTGAGCAATAAAGAGATGGGTTCTAGATATCTTGAAATGATATTTAAATGGACAAAGTTGATTTAACTGTCTTTTTTCATGTCTAGGAGTAAGATTTAAGTCTATAGCATGTCATTATAACCAGGAATTATTCACCAGGAGACTTTCAGCATTTCATGCACATTCCACTGAATGGCAATTTTAATATTCCAGTTTCAGTCCTAAATTGTAATGAAAAGGCATTAATTGCTTGGTTCCCTGCAAAGTCCATTAAAAAAAAGTGTTTCTAGAAAAAGTTCAAATTTGGTCCACGAGGCAGAACTTTCCTTTAGTCATTTTTTCTAATTAAAAAATTTAAATGAATACATATTTTATTACTTCCAAGTCCACAAGTACCTATTAGTCACATACTGGTAGTCTGGCACTGTGCCATGAGCCTTGGAAAATACAGAAAAAATCGAATATGTATGTGGTTCTTGAACTCCAGAAGTTATGAAATCCATGGGAAGATTAACTCATGAAACCAGAAGCCAGGAGCCGCTCGTGGATGCTTGCCAAAATGCGGGCAGTTTTAAAAAACAGCCCTGTCTTCTAAACGCATGGCAAAGTTTTCTAGCTGATGTTTTTTGATACCTTCTAGTATTGTTGGAGTTCACTAGCTTTGAGTGCAGTTGGCAAAGATCTAGACAGAGGATATATTTGGACAGGTATTGAAATATAATAAACCATACTTAAATATTTATATATGGAATTATATATGGAACCTCGAGGTTCACTGGGGCTGGTAGACGCTTGCACAGCCTCAGAAAAGAGGTGAGATGTGGCGTCCAGAAATGCTCACCAGACTTGGCTGAGGCAAGGAGGGGTCCATGCTCCAGGATGGGGGATGGCTGTGGCCAGAACTGGACACAGGAAGGAATTTTGGGGGTTCCCAAAGACAGGTAGAGGCCCTCCAGTGATGCGGACAGGATTCTGGAGCTGTCTGATCCCACCGGATATGGGCATTTATCACGCCAAGATTTAGCATAATTTCCTGAAAAACTGTGGGCTCCCAGCTCCTTGGGACCTGAGAGGTGGCTGGTCTTTTTAGGAACTAGAGCAGGAGATGTCCTTGGGAGAGAGAAAGATAGGAAGAGACAGAGGACGCCTGCAATATCTGCCTCTCTGTCTCAGGCCCTGTGTGTGCTTTTCTTCTTTCATCTCCTTGACTTCTCTCAGCAACCAGAGTATTTTTTACTCCCATTTTCGTAGATGAGAAGACAGACTTCCAGGGGTTGGAAATGTTGCTCAAGGGCACTTAGCCAGAAGACCGCGGTGAGGTCTTTGACTCCTGGCCTTGCCCCGTTTCAGGGTACAGAAAGTGCTCCAAAGAACAGCAGACCAAGCCTAGCTTTTCAGTAAGTTCTAGAATATCAAGCTGGCCCCCAAGCCCAGGAATCCAGGCTCTTCTCTTGCATGAAAGGTAGACGTGTCCAAGCATGGGGACCGCCCCCAATGGCCCCTGCTCAGCACACTTAGCAGGGCCGAGACTCTCAGGTACTGACCCTGTGTTTGGGGACTCCAAGAGGAGCACCTCCTGACAGTTTGTACCCTAGGCACCTTGCCCCTGCACCCACAGTCCTGACCCTGACTCTGATGGGAAGCAACACCCTAAGAGGAAAATGAGGAGCACATTTGCAAAGTCAGGTGCTGATGCAGCATGTACCCCCATGACCCCCTTGGACTGTGGTGGCTGCAAATACTTGAGGAGTCTTCAGAAACCTGTCACTTTGCTCTGAAGGCTCCAACATTCCCTGCATTACCCTGAGCAAACTCACAGACGACCAGGACCCCAACCACCCGGTGGTCTCAATGTCATTCCTGCTGTCTGCTGCTTCTGGGATCCACCGAGAGGCAGGCTTCTGCTCAGCACCCTTTGCCCTGCTATTGCCACGGTCTGGAACAATCTTCCCCCATACCCACAGATTTCCTCATTCCCTCCTCTTTGCTCTAAGGTCCTCCAAGGACCGAGACTGCTATCAGCTTTTCCTCTTCTCCATTTGAGAGTCTAGAGGACTGCATGGCTTGTGGTAGGGGCCCTCTCCATCTTGTTGACTGGCTTCCCTGCTGTGGGGCTTGGGTTCCAGCCAGCCCTCCCTCCCCTGCCCATGCTGGCCTTCCTGCCTGGACAGCCCTCCTCCAGCCCGTCTGTCAGGGAAGCCAGTGGTGGTCAGTGGGGCACTCCAGGTCTAGAGGGCCGTTTGTGATTCGGGCAGATGCCACCTCCTTTACTAGCACAGTCTAGGCACGGTGTGGTGTTAGCTCCATTTAGGGAGGAGACCCTGCTGGCTCAGGATCGCCGGGACTGCCTGCTTCTGCAGGCAGCAGTGGGAACTCGTACTGCCTCCCAGACCTGGGTGGCCCCTGCCAGGCTCCTCCCTGAGGCCAGGAAGCCGTCTGCCCCCCTGCCCCCCGTGGCCCCAAACACACCCATTCCTGGCGCAGAGCCTTCCCCTCTCCTGTCCTGTGCAAAAGCATCCAGCTGCTTGCTGTCTGGTAAGACTTCATCTTTTCCGCTAAGGTGAACAAGGTGTGTGTGAGGCTCTCTGTCCCTGCTCTCTTCAGGGAACCCATCCCTTGTGTGCAGTGAGAATTTCTCAGTGCTATTGAAATACATCTGAGGGCAAGAGGGAACCAGCTGCTCTATGAAGTCCTGCATTGACCAAGGAAGGGAGTGCTGGATGGATGAAAGGAGAGGAGTGGTTTTTTTTTTTAAATAAAAAAAAATTAGTATTCAATATTTAGATATACAAAAATATAAGCAATAATAAATGCAGAATCCCATACCAGCATTAGCTTGAGAAACAAAACACAGCTGGTCTGTACTGGGCTGTATCTTCCCTGGAGCCCATCACTGTTGTGAATATTTCTGTACTTTTGCTATATATGTGTGTGTTCCTAACAAGTAGTTTCCTTTCACGTTTTTAAACTTCATATAAATCACTGCATGTACTGCAAACTTTTTTAAATTAAATTATTTTATTTGAAACAATTTCCAAATGTTGAAAAGTTGCAGAAAATAGTACAGATGTCACCTGTGTATCATTCTCCAGATTCCAAGGGTGTTAACATTTTAGTGCATATGTGAAATCATTCCCTCTCCCCGTATACACATGCTGACCACACACGCACACAGAATGCACACACACACAAACACACACACACACATATACACACAGATATGAAATTGTGCACATAGGTAACAATTTTCTTCTGAAACACTTGAGATAAGTTGGAGATGCTCCTTTACCTCTAAATACTTGAGGGCAAGTTTCCGAAGACCAAGGGTATTTTTTTTCAGAAGCACAGTACGAGGACCAAATCAGGAAATTAGCCTTGTTACCATATTATCATCCAGCCCTTAGACCCTATAGGAATTTCAACAATTGTCCCACTGATGCTCTTTATGGCAGAAGGAAAAACGCATTTTGGGTTTTGATCTGGAACCTGATGCAGGGGCAAATGGGCTGCCCTTAACTGTCCAACCTCTCCTGTCTGTTCTCACCTGCAGCCATTCCTCAGTCTGTTTTCTTTCATTCTTGAGTGTTCTTGAAGAGTTCTGGTTCGTCTGATGTTTCCTCACGGGTAGATTAGGATACATGGTTTTTGTCCAAAATATAGTGGAAGCGATGTGATACAGCCCAAGATGCTTCCGGGCATCTTGTGGGAGCCACGGGATGCCTGTCTGTCTCACTGTCAGTGAGGCTGTCTGATCACGTGGTTCAGGTGGGTTCGGCCAGCTTCCTCCACTGTCAGGTTGCTGTTTTCCTTTTTGTAATTGGTAAGTGTCTCATGAGTTGACACTTGGGGACTGTGTGAATGTCTCATTTCTCATCAAATTGAAAAAAATTTTTAAATGTCTAAAAACAGCTTTCTTATGGTATCACTCACACACTATATAACTCACCCATTTAAAGTGTACTTTAGTACACTTTAGTACACAGTGGCTTTTAGTACAGTCACAGATACGTGCCACCCTCAAGTTTAAGCATATTTATAGCCTCAGAAAACCCCATATCATTTAGCTGTCAGTCCACTGTCTCCCCTCCCCACTTCCTACCGCTTGGCCCCATGCCACCCAATAATCCACCTTCACTGTCTATACATTTTTCTCTTCTGGACTCTCATGTGAATGAACTCACAGAATACATGGACTTTTGTGTCTGGCTTCTTTCAGTTAGTATAATGTTTTCAGTGTTCATTCAAGTGGCAGCATGTGTCAGTACTTTATTCCGTCTTATGGGCAAATAGTATTCCACAGAACGTTTTATTTATCCATTTGTCTATCGGTGGACATTTGGGTGGTTTCTACTTTTTGGTTATTATGAATAATGATGCTACAAATGCTTGTGTACAATTTTTTTGTGTAGATATATTTTTCATTTCTCTTGGGTGTATATTTAGTAGTGAAATTACTGGGTCGGATGGTAACTCTAATTATTTGAGAAACTTCCAGAAACAGCCCATTTTCCAAAGTGGCAGCACTATTTTACCTTCCCATTAGCAGTTGCTAACATCTGACTTTTTGATTCTAGACATCACAGTGGATGGGAAGAGGTATCTCATTGTGGTTTTGATATATATAGAAATATATATATAAAACAACTAAGTGTTTAAGTGTCTCGCTGCCCAGGCTAGAATATATATGTATTCCTGATGACTAATGATGTGTATATTTGAATATCTTCCATTTTCATATTTTCCATGGATATATGTATATTCAGATCCTTTAATTATTTTTTTAAAAGATTTATTTATTATTTATTTGACAGAGACACAGCGAGAGAGGGAACACAAGCAGGGGGAGTGGGAGAGGAAGAAGCAGGCTTCCCGTTGATCAGGGAGCCCGACACGGGGCTCGATCCCAGGACCTTGAGATCATGACCTGAGCTGAAGGCAGACACTTAAACAACTGAGCCACCCAGGCGCCCCGCTTTAACTATTTTTAAAAATTTGGGTCCTTGTCTTTTTATTATTAAATTATAAGAGTTCTTAACATTTTCTAGATACAAGTCTCTTATCAGATATGTGGTTTGCAAATATTTTCTTCCTTCTTCCATTCTGTGGGTTGTCTCTTCACTTTTTTGGTGGTGTCCTTTGAAGCACAAAAGTTTTTAATTTTGTTAAAGTCCAGTTTATCTATTTTTTCTTTTGTTCCTCATGCTTTTGGTGTCATGTCTAAGAATGCTTTGCTGAGTTCTAGGTCATGAAGATTACTTCTGTGTTTTCTTCTAAGAGTTTTATAGTTTTAGCTCTTACATCTAGTTCTTTGATTCACCCATTTTGAGTTAATGTGTGTGTGTGTGTGTGTGTGTGTGTGTGTGGTGTGAAGTAAGGGTCCAATATCATTCTTTTGTATGTAGCTATCCAGATGTGCCAGCACCGTTTGTTGAAAAGATTATTCTTTCCTGATTGAATGGTCTTGGCACTTCTTTTGAAAATCAACTGACAATAGATGCTTGGGTTTATTTCTGACTCTCAGTTCTGTTCTGTTGACCTGTATGTCTGTCCTCATATCAGTACCACAACCACACTGTCTTGATTATCATTGCTTTGTAGGAAATTTTGAATTTGGGAGGTGTGAGTCCTCCTACTTCATTCTTTTTAAAAGATTGTTTTGGTTTCTGTGTCTCTTGCAATTCCATATGAATTGTAGAGTCAGGTTGTCAATATCTACAAAGAAATCAGATAGAATTCTGTTAGATATTGTGTTGAATCTGTGTAGCAGTTTGGGGAGTATTGCTATCT
Source organism: Leptonychotes weddellii (assembly GCF_054177405.1). NCBI lineage: Eukaryota > Metazoa > Chordata > Mammalia > Carnivora > Phocidae > Leptonychotes > Leptonychotes weddellii. Next base: position 4,549,397 of record NC_138372.1, read on the forward strand.
TAACATTAAGTCTTCCAACCCATGAACATTGATGTTTTTTCCATTTATTTAGGTCTGTTTCTTTGAACAGTGTTTTGTACTATGCACAGTGTAGTTTTGTACTTCTCTTGTTAAAATTATTTCTAAGTATTTTATTCTTTTTGATGTTATTGGGAATGGAATTGCTTTTTAAATTTTATTTTCAGATTGTCCATTGCCAAGGGTATACAGATACAATTGAGAATTGTTTATTGACCTTGTAACCTGCAACTTTGTTGGACTTGTTCATTAGTGCTAATAGTTTTTTTTTTTTAGTGGATTCCTTAGGCTTTTCCATAGACAAGATCATCTCACCTGTGAATAGAGATGTTTTTATTTCTTCCTTCCCAATATGAATGTCTTATGTTTCTGTTTCTTGCCTCACTGCCCGGGCTAGAACTTCAGTACAAATGTTGAATGGAAGTGGTGAGAGGTGACATCCTTATTTGTTCTTGATATTAGGGGAAAACATACAGTCTTTCACCATTAATTATGATGCTAACTGTGGATTTTTTTTTGTAAATGCCCTTTATCAGGTTAAGGAAGTTCCTTCTAGTTTGTTGAGTGTTTTTGTTTTTGTTTTTTAAATCATGAAATTGTGTTGGATTTTAACAAAAATTTGTTCTGTGTCTATTGAGATGATCATGTGATTTTTGTTTTTAGTTTATTTATATAATGTATTACTTGGTTGCTTTTCAGATGCTGAATCAACCTTAATTCCTGCTATAATTCTCACTTGATTATGATGTATAATTCTTTTTATACAATAGTCCTCACTTATCCATGGTGAATTTGTTCTGAGACCCTGCTGGATGCCTGAAACCATGGATAGTATTGAATCCTATATATACTATGCTTTTTCCATACACACATACCTATTATAAGTTTAATTTATAAATTAGGCACAGTAAAAGATTAACAACAGTAACTAATAATAAAATAGAACAATTACAACAATATACTGTACTATAAGTTATGTGAATTTGGTCTTTCCCTCTCAAAATATCTTATTGTACTGTATTTATCCTTCTGGTGATGATGTGAGGTAATAAAATGCCTACATGATGAGATGAAGATAAAGTGAGGTGAATGATATAGGCATTGTAATGTAGTTTTGGCTGCTATTGACCTTCTGACAATACGTCAGACAGAAGAATATCTGTCTCCATACTGTGGCTGGCCACATGTAACTGAAACCATGGAAAGCAAACCCACAGATAAGGGGGGGACTACGTTATGTTGCTGGATTCAGTTTGCTAATATTTTGCTGAAGATTTTTACATGCACATTCCTAAAAGTTACTGGTGAATAGTTGCTTTTCTTGCTATGTCTTAGTCTGGTTTTGGTATCAGGGTAATACTGGCTTTATAAAGTGAATTGAAAATTGTTCTCTCTCCTCTTACAGTTTTTGGAAGAGTTTGTGAAGAACTGTAAAGGATTAATTATTCTTTAAATGATTGGTAGAAGTCAGTGGTAAAGCCAGCTCAGCCTGGGATTTTCTTTGTGGGTAATTTTTTGATTACTAATGCAGTCTCTTTACTTGTTACAGGTATATTCAGACCACCCATTTCTTCTTGCATCTGTTTTAGTAGTTTCTGTTTTTCTAGAAATTTTCTCATTTCATCTAAGTTTTCTAATTGCTTTGGTTTACAATTGCTTATAGTATTCCTTCATAATCCTTTTTATTTCTGTAGGGTCATAGTAATGTCCCCTCTTTCATTTCTAGCTCTAGTAATTTGAATCTTCTCTCTTTTCTTCTTGGTCAATGTAGCTAAAGATTTGTCCATTTTCTTGTTCTTTTCAAAGAGCTGCTTTTTGTTTTATTGATCTTCTCTATATTTTTCTGTTCTCTATTTCATTAATTTCCACTGTAATGTTTATTATTTCCTTCCTTCTTTTGTTTTAGGGTTACTTTGCTCTTTTTCCCCCTAGTATTAAGGTGGAAGCTTAGGTTATTGACTTGAGAATTTTTTCTTTATATATTTCCCTCTAAGTACTGCTCTTGCTGCTTCCCATGTTTTCGTATCTTGTGTTTCCATTTTCATTTATCTCAATGTATTTTCTGATTTCCCATTTAAATTCTTTGGCCAATTGGTTATTTAGGAATGTCTTATGTAATTTACACATATTTATGAGTTTCCCCCAATTTTTTTTGCTATTGATTTCTAATTTCATTTCATTGTGATTGGAGAACATATTTTGTATTATTTCTATCCTTTTGTGTTTACTGAGGTTTGTTTTATGGCCTGGTATATGTCTATATTAGAGAATGTGCCATGTGCCCTTGAGAAGAATGTATATTCTGTTGTTGGGGGGAGTGTTCTAAAGATGTGTTAGGTTAGTTGGCTTATAGTGTTATTCAGGCCTTCCATTTCCTTGTTGATATTCTATTTAGTTGTTCTATCCATTACTGGAAGTAGGATATTGAAGTCTTCAAATACTATAGTAGAATTGTCTATTTCTACCTTCATCTGTGAGTTTTTCTTTATGTATTTTGATGCTCTGTTATTAGGTGCATCAGTGTTTATAATTGTTGTATTTCCTGTTGCATTGACCTTTATCATTATGAAATGTCCCTCTTTATCTTTAGTGACATCCTTTGTTTAAAGTCTATTTTGTCTGATGTTAGTATAGTCACTCCAACTTTGTGGTTGTTTGCATGATATATTTTGTCCATCATTTTATTTTCAATCTATTTGTATTTTTGAATCTAAAGTGTGTTTCATGTACAAAATGTTTTTATTTTATGTAGTCGTATTTATCAATCTTTTACTGCATCTGTATTTTTGAATCATCATAATAAAATCTCTCCCTATTCTCATGTTGTAAAGGAGTTCATCCACATTTTCTTCTAGTCCTAATATGGTTTCATTTTTTATATTTACATCTTTGATCCATTTGGAACGTTTTCTTGTGTTTGATGTGAGGTGTGGATATAATTTTATCTTTTTCCAAATTGTTAGCCAGTTGTCCCCACAATATTTATCAAAAAGTCTTTCTTTGCCTCAGTGATTTTAGAGGCCACCTTTATCATATACAAAATTTCCAAATATAGCTGTATCTATACCTGAACTTTCTTGTCTACTCCACTTCTATGTCTATTCATACACCAGTGCTACACTGTTTTAATTATGGAGGCATTGTAGTATTTTTAATGTCTTGTAGGGCTTCCTTCCCCTTGAGGCTTTTCTTTTTCAGTGTTTTCCTGGCTATTCTTGAAGGCTTATTTTTTCATATGAACTTTAGTATCAATTTGTCTAACTCCATAAGATATCATTAAACTTATAAATTAACTTAGGGAGAGTTGATGTCTTTATGATATTAATTGTCCCATCCAAGAACAACTTACATTTTCCCTTTGTTCAAGAAGGCTTTTGTATTTTGTGTTAGTCTAAAAAAGTTTCCTTATAACAGTTTTGTATATCTCTTGCTAAGTTTATCCCTACATATTGTATCTTGTTGTTGCCATTGTGAATAGGATTTTCTCTCTGCTATTGATTTCTGAAAGCCAATTTTATATTCTGCTATTTTATTAATCCTTGTTTTGATTTGAATTATAAATGTGGGGTTTTTTTTCCAGCATATTTTCTTGAGATTCATCTGTGTAGATGCCTGTAGTTCTAGCTTATTTATTTTCACCTCTATATTCTATTCCACTGTGTGAATATACCACAATACATTTAACTAGTCATATGTGAATGGACATTTAGATTGTTTCCTATTTGTTGAAATTGTTCGGTGGTTTTCCAAAGCTGTTATATCACTTCTCACCTTTCATCTGTAGTGTATGAGTCCATTGCTTTATGGCTTTGCCAGCATTAGCCATTGTCAGTCCTTAAATTTTGTCAATCTTATGGGTAGCAAATGGTGGAGTATTATATTTTTTAAAATATTTATTTATTTTAGAGAGCACACACACGTGAGAGACTGTGTGAGTGGGGGGAGTGGCAGAGGGAGAGGGAGAGAAAGGCAGAGAAACAGACTCCCCATTGAGTGTGGAGCCTGAATTGGGGCTTGATCCCAGGATCCTGAGATCATGACCTGAGCCTAAACCAAGAGTCAGAGTCTTAGCTGATGGAGCCACCAGGTGCCCCTGGAGTACTATGGTTTTTAATGACTGTTCTTAAGCCCTTGGTTCTAAATTCTGACCCAGATGATCCCTTCCACAAGGCCACAGTCTCTGTGGGTTGCAGCCTTCATACCTCCTTCCTCTCAGCACCCTTCTCTCACTGAAAAGCATTTGGCTTCCGATAGGAATTGGGAACTATGGCGAGACTTTCATACCTTTGAGAGAAAGGCACTTCTATCAAAATGAAATGTTCAGTCATTAGATGAGGACAGCTCAGCCTCAGGTCAGGCATCCTAGTGGGATTTCTTTGCTGAGTTAATTGTATTTATCAGTGTTATATGATTATCAACAATCATCATTTACTGAGTAACAGCTTGAATCTGGCACTTTACTAGGCTCTGTACAGGGTTTAGTGATGAATTAGGCCCAGTTCCCACCTTCAAGGGGCTTATAACCTAATTGGAAGAGAAGACCTGTTTACCTTAGAAGATACCACTAGGTAACACCAACGATGCCCCAGGAGGATGTTATGTGCCAGGTTGCTGATGCAGACAGAAAGGTCTACATAAAATGAATGTAAAAAGAAAAGGGCATATTTCTTTCTTCATATCATATTACAAATTCAGTAGGAAAAGCTGTCACTGAGGTTCTTCTTGCATTAAACAGATTAAATTCATCCTAGTAAAAATGCATACAACATCTAAAATATCTCCTCTGTCTTTCCAACATGTACAATCACTGACAACTTAAATTTCACCTTTGAGGCTAGGTTCACCTAGTGGAACTTCCCTCTGAGTTCCACCTAATTCCAATCTAGTGGAATCAACTTTATTCCTAAGTGAGCACATTTCAGGATCCTCTGTCATGAGACCTAGTGGCTGGGCCAATTGTGACCCAGCACAAGATGCCTTGCCCTTGCTTCTCGTGACCAAGTCACTGGCTCTGTGGTTCTCCCCAGGCTGTAGTTAATGCTGAGCTCCCGCTACCTCCAAGATTGGAGCCCTCAGTCTCTTCAGCCTTTCTGAAAGTGGTGCTGTTCCCTTCCTCTTGGTGTCTGAGCCCTGCTATCTCTCCTGGGCTTAGCAATCAGAGTGCCCACTTACCCGGGTTCAAGTAGTTCCTTAATTAGAAATTCCCTCATTCTGCTGCCAGTCAAAACCGGGTGTATGACTAAGGTTTGATCACACCATATGGGTAAGAAGTTTCCATGCTCAACAAAGTGCCACCTCATCCACTTTACATAAGGGTGACATGTCCCTTTAGAGTTGGATGCCTCGTTCACGATTGCCGGGTCCTGTTGTGGCCAACAGCACACCCTTGAGGCAGCTGGGCAGCATTGCAGGTGTAGGCAGTTTATGTCAAGCAGTGCTTTAGGGGGAAGCCAGCTGGTGTGTGCACACATCTTGTCCATAGCCTTAACTAGGTCCACTTGCTGGTCTATCAAGCAAACTGGTCCAGTTCATGCTAGTTGGCTTATTCTTTGGTTTCACTTAGTCATTCATTAATTTGTTAAACACATATTGTGGGCTTCCCTGAAAGTGCTATAATTATCCCGTGAGTTGAAATACCAACACATGCAAAAAGCCTCTCTTTCCCCTTACTCCATAGAGCAGTGGGTGTCTCTGAGCATCTGAGAGCTTGTGGGGTTGTTGCCAGAACTTTTCCTGTTTGTCTAGCCCTGTGCATGACAGGGGTGCCTAGGTCAGAGTCATGACTTACAAAACCCTGTGGTTCTATTGAGGGTGCAAATAAACCAGCCCACATGAAGCAGAGTGAACACGTATACCTCTGTGCTTTGCTGTCATGGTTTGGATGAGAGGGGCTTATATTGCTCAGTGTTCACTGAGGGCTGGAGTGGTTTAGGATTGCTTCCTAAAACTTGAAGCCCAGAACAATGGGTAAACTTTAGACAGATTCTGGGGGATGGCATCATACCTGGGGAGAATAACCTAAGTATGCTCAGAATGAGCATAGTGGGTTCTAGAGATACTGAAGAGACCAGCATGATGGTATGTGTTAGATGTTTCATGGGTCATATCCTCGGGAATGTTACTCAATTAGATTAGCACTTGAGAACTTTGTAGAGGAAGCTGTGTCCTGGAGTGGCCGATGCTGGGCAGAACTGGCTGGCATTGGGCTGTGGCTGTCCCTCTGCCCTGGGCAGGACCATGGAGGTACCATAGCCTAGCCCTGGTATGGCCATGATACAGAAATACCCTTCATCCACGAGTCAAGCCTCCCATCCTTCTCCTGTGTGACTGCTGTTTGAGCACTTTTATTTTTTTGCTGAAGCTGTAGGGTAATTACCCTTGTCCTTAATAATTGCATTAGTTTCCTTGATGAGCAGAGATGCTCTAGAGTCTGTGCTGTTAAAAAGAGGTTAGGATTAAGGTTTTCAACCTGCTGCTGGTGTGAGAAGGATATCTCCATGCCAATTACTGTCTCCTTGATAGGATTAGTCACTGTGTTAATTGCTACTCAGAAAAAAACGCCAAGTTTGTTGTTTTAGACGTTGGCTTTTAAAATATTGCAGATGTCATCTTAAACGCAAATTGTATTTGGTATTAGAGATAACTGTTGATCTATTAACACTTTGGGGTTGATTTGTATCCGAGGCTGTGTGAGATAGAGGAGTCTTGCCCTTGGATTATTAATTGCATCTTTGATGGTGGTTCCAGAAACTGGGAGGGGGAGGCAGCTGTCAAGCCTGTTCCTTGGCACTCTGTTTGAGAGAACTCAGGGCTCTGTCGGAAACAGTCTGTTGGAATTGGCCAGAGTAATGTATGAAACAACCTCACTCCTCAACCCAAGAGCATCGCCTATCTACTCTGCAGGTAACTCTAGTTGGTTAACTTCTGGTTTGTACGTTGAATGTTGTATCTCTTCAGTGAGTGTCAAATGGCCACAGTAGCTCTCAGTCTTTAGAGATTTCTGAATTGGTGGCACCTCTCCATTTTGTACCAGGAGAGACTAGTCAGAACTAGGGAATAACCTATGTTACATAGCATCTTATTTTTAGTTTATATTTTAAAAACTTTTAATTTTGAAATAATCTCAAAATTTCAGAATAGTTGTAGGAATAGTACAAAGAAATCTATACCCTTCATCCAGATTCCCCAGTTGTTAACACTATCATTTTTGCTTTATCATACTCTATTTGTGTGCATGTGCATTTCTTTCTGAACTACTTAAAAGTAAGTTTCAGACCTGGTGTCCCGTTACTCCAAATAATGCATATTTCCTAAGAACCAGGACATTCTCTTGCAAAACTCAGTACAATGATCAAAATCAGGAAAACAGCATTGATACATGATAATCCAATCTAGACTTTATTCCTATAACCAATTATGTCCCAGTAGTGTCCTTTATAGCAAAATGTAACCATCATCATTGTGGTTGTTATCACCATCACCATCATCATCACCATCATCATCATCACCACCATCATCACCATCACCATCACCATCATCATCATCACCATCACCATCATCACCATCATCATCATCATCATCATCACCATCATCAACACCATCATCATCATCTGTTCTAAGTTCCCATCTAAAATCTCACATTTACTTCCGTGTCTTTAATTTCCATCAATCTGGAATAGTTCCTCAGTTTTGTCTTTCATGACTTTGACAGTTTTTGAAGAATACAGGCCAGTTAGTTATTTTGAACATGTCCTTCAACTGGGGTTGTCTGCTGTTTCTTTGTAACTAGATTCAGCACATGCATTTTTGGCAGGAGGACCAGAGATGTGATGTTGGGTCCTTCTCAGTGCATGCTATTAAAAGGCACATGGTACCAACTATCCCATTACTGGAGATGTTAATTCTGATCATTGGCTAAGATTGTATCTGCTACATTTCTCCAGTGTGAAGTTATTGTTTCTTCCTTTGTAATTAATTAGTATTTTGTAAGGAGATATTTTATGTGTATGTAAATATCTTGTTATTCATTAAACTTTTACCCCCTTGTTTTAGCATCCACTGATAATTCTTGTCTGAATCAATTATTATTATAATGTTTGCCAGATGGTGTTTTTTTTCTAAATTTATTTATTGTTTAGTACTTTCTACTGTATTGAAGAGTTTTGCTTCCTTACATTTATTTACTCATTTATTTATTTATACCCATATGTCCTCATGTATTCCCATTTTAGTCAATGAGTTACATTGACTAAATTAAATTGACTAAGTTACATTCAGTAAGTAATATATTTGTCCAGTGGTTTATAATCTAGTTATTTTGATGGTTAAATTGTCACAGATTTGGCCGCTGGGAGCCCCTTCATTTTAGCTGCTGTGTCCGTTTGACAAATTCCCATAATATTTTTCATATTTTATTATGAAAATTTTCAGACATACGGAAAGTTAACAGATTTTTCTGGTCAACACCCATATACTTATTATCTACATTTTTAGATCACATTTTCCCATGCTTGCTTTATCACACATCTAACCGTCTATCCATCCAGCAATCCATCTTATTTTTAAATTGCATTTCAAAGTAAGTTGTAGACATCACTGCCCTTCATTCTTAAACATTTTGGCAGACATATTGTCTAGAGTTCAAAATTTGTTTATATTTCTTTTATTAGGTAAAAATTTATATACAGTGCAATATACAAATATTAAGTGGACCATTTGATAAGTTTTGATCAGTATATTCACCTAAGTAACTTAAACCCCTGTCAAGATGTAGAACACTGCCATTACCCCCAAGGAAGTTTTTTCGTGTCTCTTTCCAATCATTCCTTGTGCCCATCTTCCCCAGGAGCTACCACTGTTCTAGCAACATAGATTAGATTCCACTGTAGAATTTTATATAAATGGAGCATGTATGGTATGTATTCTCTTGAATGAGGGTAATTCTCATCATAATGATTTTCAGATTTATCCATGCTGTTGATTACATCAGTCATTCATTCATCCTTCTTTTTTTTTTTTTTCCTTAGCACTCCTTACTTTCTGGCACAACAAAATGTTCCAAGGTTGCCTTGTACTTTCCTTGCATAAGCCCTGGGTTTAGCTGTCTTCAAGTAGCCCTGGCTCTTTTTAGTAGAGAATGGTTTCTGAATTCAAGATGTATTCATTGGTATATTATACTTCTATTCATCCTGGTATGTCATTACTTCTAGATGCTCTCTCTCTCTCTCTCAATAGAAAAAGCTAAGAAACATGTGAGAGTATACACTTATAAATACACAAACACATATGTCTACATCTATTTCTGGCATATGTGTTCATGTGTGTGAGGGTACGTATGTAAAACCCTGAGTTCATAATGATACCCATTCCAATCCAACACTGCTGGGTTCATTCTAGTCTTTCATCTTTTCATATATGGAACTTCCTTCTCCAACATGGAGAAATTTTTCTGAATATATTTATTCATTTTATAAATCCTAAAATATATATAAAGTAGTTAAATAAGAATTAACCTGTACCATAGAAGAAAACAAATTTACTAACTAGAGTTCAATTTGTATATAGCACTTTTTGTTGTTTGTGTGAGTGCATAAGGTTGAAATACTGTGTTCAAGAGTTAGTTGGATTGGTCTCCCTCTCCGAATTCCATTTACTCTGGGTTATATAATTTTGGATTTGTGTTTTGTTTGTGTTCAGTTTTAGGGATCCTCTCCATCCTTGTTGATTTTTTTATTATGTAAAACATTAACATGTTAGAAAAGGTAAAACTATGCAAAAAAGCTAAACCCAGAGAAATGTCACTGCCTCCATCCCTCTCATGAGTTAGGTAACCAGTATTTTTTTCTTTATCTGTCCTGTGTTTCTTTTGCTAAAATAAGCAAGTACATGTACATTTTCTTATTTTCTCCTTTTTTTCTTACATAAAAGGGAGATAGATGTTCCTTTGTACATTACTTTTTAAAAATTAAACCCCTTATTTTGAGATAATTGTTGATTCACATACAATTGTGAGAAGTAATAGAGAGACCCATATCCATGTACTATTTAAACAGTTTCCCTAATAGTAACATCTTGAAAACTATAGTACACTATTACAACCATGCGGTTGACACTGATGTAGTCAAGACACAGAACATTTCCATCACCACAGGGTGGGTATCCTGTCTGTTGCCGGATCTGACCACATCCAATTCCTTCTCCCTCTTAACCCTCTTTAATCCTTTGCAACCACGGATCTGTTCTTCATCTCTATAATATCATTTCAAAAATGTTACATAAATAGAATCACACAGTAAGTAAACTTTTGGAATTGGCTATTTTCTCAGCATAATTCTCTGGAGAGTCATATAGTTGTGTAGCAGCCTTTCCTTCCTCTTGATTGCTGAATGGTGTCCTGTAGTGTGGCTGGACCACGTATGTGTAGCCACTTACCCATCAAAGGACATCTACCTGTTTCCAGGTTTTTGACTGTTACATATAAAGTTGCAACAAACATTTGTGTACAGGTTTTTGTGTGACTGTAAGTTTTCATTCCTCTCAGATAAAGGACTAGGAGTCCAGTTTCTGGGTGGTATGGTAGTTACATATTTAAGTTTTAAAGAATCTGCCAAAGTATTTTTCAGAGTAGATATACTTAGCATTCCCAACAACACTGGACAGGCGATCCCATTTCTCCATATCCTGTCAGCATTTGGTGTTGTCCCTAATTTTTATTTTAGCCATCCTGATAGGTGTGTACTGATATCTCCTTGGGATTTTAACATGTATTTCTCTAATGGCTAATGAGGCTGGACATCTTTTCATGTGTTTGTTTGCCATTGCATATTCTCTTTGGTGAAATATCTGTTTGTGTCCTTTGTCCATTTTCCAATTGAATTATTTAATTAATTTTTTTACTGTTGAGTTTTGAGAGTTCTTTATATATTCTAGATACTAGTCCCTTGTCTGAAATGTGGTTTGCAAGATTTTCTCTTAATCTGTGTCTTGTCTTTTTGCCCTCTTAGCATCATCTTTCACGGAACAAAGATTTTTAATTTTGATGAGGTCCAGTTAGTCAATTTTTCCTTTTATGGATTGTGCTTTTGGTGTTAATTTTGGGAATTCTTTGCCTAGCCTTAGATCCCTCAATTTTCCCTATGTTAAGTCCATCATTTTTTTCTGACTTAATTTTTATATGTGTGGAATGGACTTCGGTTGAGTTGTCTTTCTTTCTTTGTTTCTCTCTCTCTCTCTTCTTTCTTTCACCTATGGATGTCCAATTACTCTAACAGCAGTTGTTCAAGGCTAGCTTTCCCTCCATTGAATTAATTTTACACATTTGTCATTAATCAGTTTGGCATATTTGTGTGGGTCTATTACTGGATATTCTATTCTGTTCCATATGTCTTATGTAATTCTTTCTCTGCTAACACCACACAGTTTTGATAACTGAAGCTATATAATAAGCCTTCTGTTCTGATACTTCCTGCCCCTTTGTCACTCTTATTTTGCATATTTGTGCTTTCTCATTCTTTGATTAACTTTAGCTAGTGGTTATCCTATTTTGTTGATTTTGTTGAAAAATCCAGAATTTTTTGATTTATTAGTTTAATCTACCTCATTAATTTCTACATCTAACTTTGTTTTTCCTTCCTTGTGCTTTTATTGTTATTCTTCCTCTTCTGGGTTTTTGAGCTTGGCACTTAAAATTTTTAATTACTTCTTTTTTGGGTTGCCTGGGTGGCTCAATCAGTTGAGCATCTGACTCTTGATTTCAGCTCAGGTCATGATCTTGGGGTCATGAGATTGAGCCCTATGTTGGGCTCCATGCTCAGTGGGGAGTCTGCTTGAGATTCTCTCTCTCCCTCTGCCCCTCCCCCTCTCTAAAATAAATGAATAAAAATCTTAGAATAAAATTTTTAGTTCCTCCATTTTTATTGAAATAAGTGTTGAAGACTATGAATTTTTATCTGATTGCTGCTTTAAATATGTCCCATAAACTCTGATATGTCATGTTTTAATTATATATATATATTTTTTGGAATTTCTGTTATCTTAGTTTTAGCTTTTTTTAAATTAATTTCTAGTTTTGTTATACCATGATCAGAAAATATTCTGTCATCTTTCTACTTTATGAAGCATTATTTGTCACCTAATACGTGATCAATTCTTGTGGATATTCTATGTACTGTTAAGCACATTCTCTAATGTCAGATATATAAATATCTCTGTATGACCTGCCTTATTGATTATGTGTTTAGGATTCTGTATCCTTACTTACTTTTTGGCTAACTGGTTTCTTTTGTGCTGAAAGTGGTATGTAAGAGTGTCCTGTATTAGCATGTTTCCATCTATATTTCCTTTCATTTTCTACAATTTCTACTTATAATTGTAGTTGTAGTCTTGCTTGGTGCATCAACATTCATTACTATTACATTTTTATTGTGAAGTGTGGGGGGATTTTTAGCATCAAAAAGTGTCTGTCAGAAGCTTTTTTCCTCCAGGTCGACTTACTCTACTTTGTCTGATATCAAGATTATAATACTTGTTATTATTTCCATTTGCTTTGCTTATCTCTTTGTTTTTAGCCTTTCTGAATCCCTTTTTAAAAGTGCACCTCAGTGTACAACATGTAGTTGGATCTTGTTTTTTTAAGGCAAGTTGAAAATCAGTTTCTTTTCATAGGTGATTTAAGCCCATTCACAGTTATTTATATGTCCAATATTTATATGATTGATATACTTGGTCTTAACATTTTCATAATATTTTATATAATACTATGTATTATGTTCTATTGATTGTATATTTTGCTTTGCACAATGCATTTTCTTCAATTATTGAATTTCTTTTGATATTTAAGATGTTTTTATTTTCATTTGAATGGTGACCTTTGTCTTTACTGCCTTTTAAAAATTCCCTTAGTCCCCAGTAAACTTCTATAGTCTGGCTTGTCTTTTGCTGATGGGTCCTTTAACTCCCTGTACAACCACCATCGTGTACAATGTCCTACCCAGCCATCATGGAGCTTATTCTGTTTTTGTCTTCCTCTTGTTGTCTACCATTTTGAAGATTTTATTTATTTATTTATTTATTTATTTATTTATTTATTTGAGAGAGAGAGAGTGTGCGCATGAGCAGGGGGAGGGGCAGAGGGAGAGGGAGAGAGAGAACCCCAAGCAGACTCCATGCAGAGCGTGGAGCCAGATGGAGGACTCGATCTCACAACCCTGAGATCACCACCTGAGCCAAAACCATGAGTCAGTCATTTAACTGACTGAGCGCCCCCAGGCGCCCCTGTCTACCATTTCATAGTTGCAGGACTTTGACCTAACATGTAACATCTCTATGTTATTCTTCTATCCTTACTCCCACATTTAGCTTAGATCTATAATTGAATATATTCAACGTTTCCCACATGTCCCTTTGCCAAACAGTCCCCCACTCATCTCCTCGGTAGATGGACTTAATTCTTTACTAGATTCCTTAAGAATGAGCTCGGAGGTACATTCCTCCCTCAATTCTTAAACGTTTAAGACTGTTTTTATAGCTCAGATTTTTGAAGATCTGCTTTGCTGGATCTAAACCCTTCAGTTCACAGCTTCTTTGTTTGACTTTCAGGAAAATGCTACTCCATCGCCGCCCTGCCCAGCCAAGGCTGCTTTTGAGACATCTAGCGAGGGTTTGCCTACGTTTTTTGCCCTCCTCAGTTACTTGGTCTCTTGGTTTGCAGGCTGTGAGGATATCTCCTCAAATGCATCTTTGGGGTTTTTCATTCCATTTGCAGTGCTCTGTTTCAGTTTGTACTCCTGCTTTGTGGTTGTATTTTTGGAGGACTTTTCATCAGCTGAAATATTTAGATTCTCGCTTTCATTTTCCTTCCTGTAGTAGCCTTTACATGGATGAGAACGCTCACACCTCTGCGTGGCGCAGGCCACCGGCTGGCGCGCGCCTTCTGTGATTTTTGGTTCAAGAGCCCCCTCTTCTGTCAGTGCAGCGTAGTGCAGTCTCTTGAACGGTTGGCTTCTGCGGCCACAGGTGGGCAGAGGTGAGGGCCGAAGTGTGCGCCCTTGAATTTATTTGATTATTATTTTTGCTTCGCGGATTCCCAAGTGTGCACCTCCTGCTCTCCCCCCTCCACTGCAGCTTCCCGAGTGGTGCCCACCGCCTTCCTCGCCATCTCCTTCCCTTCCCGAGCTGCCTCTGGGGGGGAGGGGGCGGGCAGTGCCCACCGTGAAGCTGCTTCCCTCTGGTCAATGTTCTGGTCCCTCTGCACTCTTCTTCCATGTTTCTGCACTTTTGGTGTACTTTCTCTTTCTTCGGGTAATTTTAATTTACTCCTAAGCCCTCTGTTCTCTACTTGGGGGTTGTGTGTGGTTTTATTGGTTCTTCTTGTTGACCTGGGTCGTTTTTGGAGCATGGGTTGGGAGATTGGGATTTTTGTGGCCACGGTTACCTTGGCTTCTGGGAAGACCCATATGTAGCATTTAAGAGATGGTGCAGTTACCTCAATTTCGAGTGCAATGGGAGCCCGAGCCTGTTATTAACAGAGTATTTTCTTGTTAATTGTACACAAATGAATCTTGAGGACATGCTCAAAAAGGTATGCTCTCTTAAGAAGGTGAAGCATCCCCCCCATAAGCTTATTTACACCCCATCAGTCGAGCCAGCCTGTTCTTGCAGATACTGCAGGTGAATATCAGGGAGCTAGTGGCCTCTGCGTTTAGGGGTCGGACTCAGGGAGACTTTGACTGGTGGTGTGTCACATTGAAGGAACCATGGCCATTCTGTTGCCAGAGGTGAGTGTGAGCTGGTGGCCTTGATGTGTCCGTCTGTCGAGGAGAGACTGCTCGCCATCCAACCACGCTGTAACAGTGTTTTCATGCAAGGCCTAAAGCCCGGGTCTGATTCAGCTCTCCGTGGCTGGGGGCAGCAGCTCAGTGCCTGTCAATGCAGAGGGGCCTAAGAATGTTTGTGGAAGGAATGAACTGAGTATCTTTGTTCTGAAAATAAACCACTTCTGAGTTATTATAGTAGAAAAACCGAGGCCTGCTCACAGGAGAGGAAAAGCTGGTGGTGGTGGGGGTTTGTTCTTGGGCCCCAGAGGAGCAATGGAGAGAGCTGGAGTGCTCTGGGAGGCTCCGTTCACGAGCCTACCTCTGAAGGGACTTCCCTGCGTTGCCAGGAGCAGGCTGGGCCACTGTCTTGCCCTCCCGTGAGCATGTGGATCCTGGCCTGCCCGTTTTCTCTCTGGATCGATACACTTCTTCCTGGCACAGTGAGTGCTCCCAAGAGCACCCAGATCACTGGAAACAGTTTCTGCCTCCTCAGGGACTACTGATGGGTTTGGCCATTTGGGCGCCTCAGGATGCTGCCCCATCTTCTCTTCTCAGTGGGTTCCAGAAAAGGGAGCGACCTCAGCTCCATGGCTTTGGACCCCTCTGTGGGAGGGACAGGTGTCTCAGAGAACCTCTCGGAAAGGACGTCACTTAAGTCTGAGCTGCCTTTTTAAAATGAGAGGTGGTGTGAAGCTGAGTTGGACAGAGAAGAAGGAATTCCTCTCCCTAAGGAGGTATCTGTGAATCAACAGACAGTGGGTCAGGTTCTGAATTTGTGTTCCGGTGTCCAGACAGCCCCTTCTGCTCCCTCAAGTCCGATACCCCCATTTCCAACTTTGGGTGTCAACCCCCCAAACTCCCAGACAAGGGGGAACCAGTCAAGACTAGGAGACTATGTGTGGGGTGGGTCTCTGAGGAGTTGTTTCTGTCCTTAAGACCTCTACCTCTGCTTCCCCCGCCCTCAGACTGGACCAGCCTTCCTGTCTCACATCTTGCCAGCCGGCATCGGAGTGAGCCCTGGCCAGGAGCTCCTGCTGGGCCCGCCAGGCAGGAGAGCCCGAGGCGGGAGGCCCTGAGAGCCCACATGGGGCCAGCAGGTGGTGGCGGTATGGTTAATGAACGGAATGGTTTCCTCGGAATCCATCATGGAGAGTGTCAGAGGCAGCTCAGGAAGGTTCGACGCCATACGAGAAGCTGTAGGTGATGGAACAGGGTGACACTGTGGCTTTTTCTCCCAGAGTCTTATTTTTTATCTTTAGACAGAACTGTCGTTCCTGGCATTTGTTGCTCACTCAGTCACTCACTCTCTCACACATTCACTATTACCGTCTCCTACCTTGTACCCAGAACTGTGCCAGATGCTGAGGATCCAACATAGTGCTCAGAGTACTTCCTTCAGGGAGCTTTGAAGAGCAGTACGGCCACTGTGACTTTTGGGGGTTCACAGTCTGTTAGCTTTTGAAGGAGGAAGCCCGTCCAGAATCAAACCTGTTCAAGTTTGCTAAACTGAAAAATGTGCAGGTTTCTTTGGCTATGGATTCTGCATTTCCATACGGTGGAACAGCAGAGCCCTGGGTCCGCTGAATGGGGCCACCCATTCATGGTCGAGAGCATGGTCTTACATTTAGATCGAACGGGGTTTGATCCCAGCTCTGCTGCTCGTGGCTATGGCATTGGGATCCCATGAACCACTAGGCTATGGTTTTCTCGTACGTAGTTTGGGAGTAATGATTCTTGCCTCAGTGGGAGGATTAAATAAGGTAGAGGAATTGGTGAGTTTTACCGCATGGTCAGGAAGGATGGTTATGGCTTTGTGCCCTCTGGGAGCCCCCGCCTGCCACACGCATGCACACCACAAGTGCCTGCACACATGCAACACGGGCTTTCCACAGCCCCGCCCTGGGAGGCAGCAGGGACTTTGCCTTTTGGAAGTCGTCTGAACTGTCGGCTCCCCAGATGGGGGTGGTAGCACTCTGACTCACTGCAATGGGTTATTGAATGGCTTTGCTGCCAGACACAATGTGCAGGGTTCTTATAATGTCAGTTAGATCTGGGAAATGGACCAGGCATGATTTCCAGCTCAATGAAACACTTCGGGGCCATCAGCTAAATAGATGATGCTTTTGAGAAAGTCCCTTGAGTGTCATGTCAGACCGGCGCTGGGACCCTGGGAGGCGGGGCGCGGGGCTGGGCCAGCTCCTTGGGTGCTGCTAGCTTCGAGGGGCCTGCGCTTCCTGCCTCAGGTATCCTGTGTGGGGAGCAGAGATCTGTCCTCTGCCCTGCTCGCTCTTCCTCTCCTTCCCATTCCCGTTCTCCCTCCCTGTGGCCTGAGACTCTGGCAACTACATAATATTATTTAGATAAGTCATAGTGCCTCCCTAGCCTGCTCCACTCCCCCTTGTGAAACAGTGGCTGTGCATGGTGGGAGAGGAGGCTTGGGCTCTTGTGGCCTGGAGGGGGTCATGGATCCAGGGCCCTCCCTGGAGAGCCTCGACCCTTTGCTCTTTGCTGTGAGGATCCTGGCTGCCATCTCTGTGTTCTCTGCAGAGAAACTTTACAGATAACTCTTTCTTCATAGCACTGTCCCACGCTGGGCAGGAAATGCCCATTGGTCTTCCTGCATTATGGAGGAAGCTTGTGTTAGGCCGGCTTCATGATCTTGGCTCCACCAAGTGCTGGTTCTGCAGTCATGCAGGCTTATCCTGTGGAGCCCAGTTTCTTTCCTTCCTTCCTCAAATGTGGTGTGAGGAGGCAATGTGATGCTTATGAGGTGTCCAGTACACTGCCTGGCACAGAAGAAGGGATCAGAAAATAGCAACTCACTTCCCATGCCAAATCTTTCCTTTTCCTTAAGACCTCAGAGCCATTTCCTTCTAGATCTTCTTCCCTTGCTGACCAATACCCTCATTCCTCCCTGCCCTTGCCAGCCACCTTCTCAGTACATTTTTTCATGGGTCACAGCTTAGACCTTTATCTTGTCTTTTCTTACCTATTCATCCATCCACCCACCCACCTACTCATCCACCAATTCATCTGTCTACCTGTCCATCTACTCATCCTTCTACCCACCCACCCCCACCTATCTACCCTCTCATCTACCCATCTATCTACACATTCACCCATTCACCTATCCACCCATCTACCCATCCACCTATCCATCCACTCATCCGTCCATCCATCCACCCATCCATCCATCCATCCATCCATCCATCCATCCATCCACTCATCCACCTATTCACCTACCCCTCCCTCCCTCCCTTCCTTCCTTCCTTCTACCTACCCATCCACCTACCCAACCATCCATTATCCCCTCATCCATCCATCCACTCATCCACCTCTTCACCAATTCCATCCATCCATCTATCCATCCATCCTTCCTTCCTTCTATCCACCCACCCATCCCCACCCATATACCCATTTATCCATCCATCCACCCATACACCCACCCATCCATCCATTATCCCCTCATCCATCCATCCATCCTCACATACATTCCTTGCTTCATTCATCCAGTGATTTATTGGTCATTTCCTCCATGTAGATGCCAGGCTGTAGGGAGTGAAATGGATCAGTCTCTGCTGTCACTAAGCTTACAGTCCAGCAGAGGATAGAGACATGAAATAGGTGTCTGTGCATGCGTGTGCAGTGTGGGTACAGGAAATGGGAAAAGTAGGGAAATGGGAAAGTAAGGACTGTGTGGGAAATGCATAGAAGGGTGACCCTCCAGGGTCCAGCAGAGAAAGGAAGGCTTCATGAAGGAAGTGACTCTCCTTGACCATATATAAGCAACTTGAAGGCAGAGGTTGTGCTTTTTAGAGCCTTAGAAAAACAGCCACATTAATAGGCAGTTGATTGAGTGCCTGTTATTTATATGAGGTTACAAAGGGTTTTTAACTAGGGTTACAAAGGGGGTTGGAAATGCAAAATAAATAGTAATGCAAGGTAATGGTTAATAGATGCTTGTTCACTGAATACACGGGTGAATGTGCCTTTACCAGCTTATATTTGCTAAGAAATGCTCCTAGCACATGTTAAATCTCTGACTCCCTGTGAATAAGAAGCTTAAGAAGGGCTCATCTGAGTTTTCACTTGATTCATGAATATGTAAGCAAACTTGCTTTTAATCTCAAATTTTATTTTATTAGATGTATTTTAATTTATTTATTATATCTAAGTTTTTCATTTGGATCTATGAGAAATTTAATGAAAGCACCATCCCATCTTCTGTGTGACGGGTAGAGGGTAGATGAGGTGGTCCAGCAAGTGATGTCCTGGGTGCAAGACTCCTGAATAGCCAATGATAAGGGATCTGCTGGGCTATTATGAGCAGAGAATAGTCCTAATTAAAATCACTACTGTGAATCATAAGCGTTTCTATGGTACCTTGACTTGTGCGACACCTTTACGTAAAGCCAGAGAGCTCAGACATTCTTGCAGCTCCCGGAGTGGGAGAGAAGCCGACTCCCTGCGAGGTAGGGCCATAGGTCTTGCCTGCCTCATTTTACAGCAAGAGAGGCTGCAGGTTTGGTTGGAAATGTGATAGCTGCTCAAGGTCAGGCTGCAAGCCAGTGGCTAAGGCGCTTGATGAGTATTCCGAGGGATGGCCTACATTTGCACCAGTCTGCAGGCTCTCATTCCAGTTGGCAGGGGTACCGCCATGGGGTGTCTCAGCTTCCAACCGGTGGGAAGAAGAGAAGCCAGCAGCTAGAGGATCCCAGTGTGTTCACACTCCCAGTGAGGCCCATGGTAGAAACATTTTCCAAAATGATTTCCCACTTGCTAAAATTAATTTTTTTAAGGAAATCTGTATACTGGTTTATCTTTGGACATCACCATCATTTTGGATGGCAGCACAAAACTCTCAAGGTTTCCCGCCCTCCTCTTCTGCCTCTTGAGTGGGGTCCTGAGGCCCCATCGGCAGGTTGGAAGCATGGAGGGAAGGGTCCTCTCTCCTGGAGTCAGGTGATTGTCAAGGGTAAGGCTCTAGGACCAGTGAGGCACTGGCCAAGACTCCCTTGGGGCTCTTGTGTGCGGATGTTTGGTGGATGCGTGTCCCCTGCTGGCCAGCTACTCAGTATCAGCTACTCTGTGTTGTTGGGACCGACTGATGGCACCCTGCCCACCACACTGCGGCTTCCTTTGCTGCCTGTCTACATGGGCTGCTGCTGTGACGAGCCCTGATTTATACCGTGTGCGTCGCCATCAGCCGTAGCCAGAGGAATGGCGTAAAGAACCTCGACCTGCCACAGTCCACAGGGAGGTTGGAGGAGAGTCTGGAAGTGTCAGGAAGGAGCCCAAGGGTGCCAGGTGAATGGGGCACCTCAGACTGGTGCAGCACTCACCAAGAGCCAAATCTTTGATTCCCCCTCAAAGGCCCTCTTCTTCCATCACCCTGTCCCCTCCCCTACCAGCAGCTTCCCGAGAACTTCTCTGACCAGGAGTGGGAATTTGTTTTCTATGACACTGGATTTCTGGAGCTAGGAACTTCTCAGGAAGTCAGGTTGTGCAGAGGAGTGGCGAGGTTGGCACCGTATAACCGCGGAAGCTGCCAGGCGGCTGATAACTGTCTAGAGAAATGCAGACGATCCCCAGGACATTCAGCTCCATTTCTGGGGTTCATTTCTCTACTTGGGTCTCCTCTCTGGAAAAGGTCTCAATCAAATGTGCAGACTTTCAGTGGGCTCTGAGTCCTCTCCAGTAGAGAAGTCTGGGGTCCACTCTCCCCGAGGAAGGCTCTGTTCCCCACCTAGAAGGTGGCAGGGGAGCCCCCACCATTTCTGAGTGTGGCCCTCCCGCTCACCTCCTGATGGGATTTTGGGAATCCACCCCTTACAAATGTGAGGTTGCTTATATGCGGGACCAGTGTCCCTGGGGACTTTCTCCGCTTCCTAAAATAGGAGTTGTCATCCCCTATGATAAGGGGCACCATGAAGAGTGACCGAGAAAATCTAGTTGTTGCCTCTCGCTCCGAATGAGGACAGGAGCTGCTGTTTGTTTCTCACCTGAGCCTAACCCCCGCTCCAGGAGTCCTTGGCCAGTGTCCTACGCATAGTGGGCTGAGGACACTTGCTGGCTGCTGGGGAAGAAGGGCCCGAGGCAGGAGCCCCAAGGTAGAACTTTGTGCCTCAAGCCTGCCTTAAGGTCATCGCTGGGCTTTTTACCTCATCCTCTCAGCCACCTAGCTCCCCTGGCAGTAAAACATCATTTTCTATTAAATGATGTGTCTGACATTTACCAAATTTTTATGTGACAATTTAGAAGGAACCAGTTGCATTAAACAGCCTTATTAATATTGCAGTAACATGATTAGGGGAACATCATGGTCGTTAGGCCATAAGGCCAGATTTACGAGCTCTGGGGAGAGGAGGCAAAGAGGTCTCTGTTGATCAAAACACCTTCAGCACAATCCACATTATAATGAATGAAAGTCAGAGACGAATCCCCCTGATAACAACTCAGCCCTGCACCATGAGGGCGGTGCTGAGAGCACCTTGGAAAGTATGGATTATGCATTTCCATCTGGGGATGGCGCACAGCAGACTTGCTGCATTGTAGCATTAAGGGGTGTTAGGCTGCTTGGAAAGCCACCTCCGGCCAGGTCTGAGGTAGACCAGATGGACCCTTTCCAGTCACTCTGCTGGTGTTGGACTCTGAGTCTCTGTGAATGTTGTAACCGTCTTCTGGGGTGGGGTTGAGGGGCGGGCAGCATAGGGCAGGGGTCAAAATGTGTGCCTGGGGTGACACTTGTCTACACAGGGTGCCAGTGTCACCCAAAACTGCTCTGTGGCCTTGGGCAAATTGTCTAGGCTCTGGGAACCTGGGTGGCCTCCTCTGTGAAGAGGAATGATGGCATCACCTACTGCACAGGGTCACGCTCTCAACCAGTGTCTGACACTTACTTCCTGGCTCCTACTGGGGTTTAAGGAGGCCTTTACAGATCACTTCCACTCCCAGGCCTAGTTAGGAACCCACTGGGGATATTTTGGGAAACCCACCATAGTTAATATGCCTTTTCAGGTCTATAGGAGACTCCAAATCAAAGGATATGGCTCCTGCCCGGGGGTTTCCAGCCTTCCGGGGAGACAGACATGTGGAACTCACTGGAATCAAACGAGGACCAATGCAGGGAGCGTCCAGATGGACGTGTTGTGCTATGGAAGGGCGGAGCCAGTAATATTTAATTCCGTGGAGGAAGGCAGTAATAGTGTAGCATTTGAGATAGGCTTTGAAGAACCCAACAGGATTTTGGCTTTGGCCAGGGGAGGAAGAAAGGGACTTTTAGGCTAGGATGATACCCTGCACAGTGACACAGAGGCCCGAGGATACACGTTTTGCAGGTGACCCACTGAGACTGGGTCCCTGGTGCGTAAGGCCATTTGTGGAAAAGGGCAGCAAAGCAGGCTGAGCCCAGTTAGTGGAAGGCTTTGGATGTCAGGCTAATGAACGCTTCATTCACAGGGCACTAACAGTGTGTGCTTGGGATTTGAAGGTCACCCTGGAGCAGGCATAGGGGGGCTGGTGAGGTTCTGTCCCAGGGTAGGCTACTCAGGGGAGTTGCATATGAGAGCAGGGGGTGGGGGACTCGGAGGTGGGTGTCAGTGATAGAACATCACCTCCCTGTTTATGTCCTGATCCTCCCATGGAAGCCTGGTGCTTGCAGAGTGCTTTACAAAGGTCTGCAGAGATTGGTGACATGTGACCTCTGTTCTCAAGGGGCCAGGAATGTAAAACTCAACCCTCGAGTGCCAGATGATGAGGCAGGGTCTACAGACTCTGGGGTGAGGGATGGGGGTCTGGAGGGTCTGGCGGGTAGGTGAAGACGGGGAGGGGAGAGGGGGCAGGTGTTTGGGCCTAGAGGGACACCAAGCCCATGCACAGATGGCAGGGAACAGCATAATATCCTTAAAAATTCAACTTTCCCATGACAGAGAGTTTTCTTTTTTTCTCTTACTATAAAACAGTGCATGCTCATTGTAGACAAATTGGTAATACAGGTAGGCGGAAAAAACAAAACAAAACACAAAAAACAGGCCTTTGAAGCCCTATAGGCACAGCTAAACATTGGTCAAGATGTGGGGCCTGGCATTCATTCTTGTCTTCATCCAAGTATTTCTTTTGGGGGCTTTGAGCTGGTTGGGGCCCAAAGCATGGCCCTCTGAGGCCTCGGTGAATAATTCCCAGGGGCCCTTCAAGTTCAGGGATGGGGCTTTGGTGTTGTTGGGGGCCACTGAGCCTGTGCAGCCACGTGGACGGCACCCACAGTGTGACCCCATGGAAGATTCCAGAGCTGGTGCTGGTGCCCAGAAGGAGGGTTCCCTCCCCCCAGCCTGGGGAAAGCACCACCTGGTACTCTTGTGGCCCCAAAACCCTGGTTTGGAGGCAGCAGCTTCAGGATTCAAAGCCTCACTCTGGGCTTTGGTGGCAGAGACTTGCTAGAAAGCCAGACGAGCCCTTTCCAAGTAAAGGGAGGTTCTGGGAAGAAGGAAAGAGAGGGTTAGGGTCAGGGATGAGGGGTGGGGGGGAAGGAAGACGTTTTTGAGGGAACCTAGCAGCTTCTAGCTCTGGCCCCAGGCGCTCGAGGCCACTTAGCATCCCTGTGTCCTCCCTGACGGCTCCTCTGGGCTGACCCCTCCTCCCCGCAGCCCTCCCCAGGCTGGCCGTTGCTTATGGAAAAGCTCCTTCCCTGCCTGTCTCCTGCCATCTGGAACATCCCCCTGAATCTCTCTGCCTCATCACCCTTCCATCTGCACCAAAGGTCATTTCTCTGATTCTGTTATTAATCCCGGCAGCGTTTACTGGGGTTTTTGGTCTTCCGTGTGGGAGAATATCGTTGTTCATGTCAAGATGGAGGTGACAGACGCAGGTCATGGCCTTGGATGGAGGTTATCACTCAGGCTTTTCTGCCGGGGAGCCTGAGCCTGAGAGACTGGGGAGAAAGTCATCATTGCTCGGCCCAGGTGAAGGGCAGCTCAGATGATTTCGGGATGTAACCCGCAGCCCCTGGGCTCCATGCCAGTTGGGCACAGAGACCTGGTGCCAGTGACTTCTCTGAGAGGCCAGGGCTATGGCCGTCAAGGCCTGTCCCATGGGCAGACAGCATCTTCCCTTCTCGAAGGTCCCTCTCTGAGCTCAGAATGACTTGGCTCCATGCCTATTTGTGGTGGGAGCCTTCAGCAGCCAGAGGAAGAGGGACCTTTCAGTGCCTGGCACATGGCAGGCCGAAGAGAAGCCACCCTTGGGCCCCCAGGTAGCTGCATTCAGAATGAAGAGGCAGCTTGGGTCACGTGGCAAGGAGGGGCTCCCAACTTGGGTGCCCTGGAGTCCACTATGGACGGAGAGCCTCCCCGGGTGCCCCTCCCTGGGTGGGCCAGGCAGCCTCAGTGCAGCTGCTGTGGGGATCTGTGAAGGCAGATGGTGGGGTTGGGGTCGGGATGGGGCCAAAGCTGTGTGGGCCGGATCTGGAGACAAAGGGCGGGCAGGAGAGAGGAAGGAAGCGGGCAAGCTGGCTGGGTGGGGAGGCTCTCGGGCCTCCTGGGCCCCCCGGGCACTCATCACCTGTTCAGCTAGCACGAGGCTCATGTGAAGTTTTCGGTCAGAGTCAGTGTGTGACTGCCAGGTGATGAGATGGGGGTGGGGGGCAAAGGTAGCTTCCCCTCCGTATCTGATGGACTCTCCAGCTCGCAGCTCTGCGACCTTGAGGCACTTGTCCCCTGTGAGCCGCTGTCTGCTTCTCCACGGAATGGGAGCCATGGCAGCTGCCTGGTGGGCTTGTGCGGCTGAAAGGAAGGGCCTGCTGTGGCTCAGACGAGCCAACAGGGCCCCTGGCCTCACAGAGCCTACCGGAGCAGGGACAGCTCAGCCTGCCGAGCGTCTCAAGGGGTAGCCCACGGGGTGTGGGCAGGAGATGTCCTGGGGCCAGCACTGTGGGCAGACACCCCGCCCCCGTGGTGGTGGTGGTGGGCCCCGCAAAGAGAGCAGGGCCCACTGAAGGACTCTGGGGCTGGGTGCTCCTTCCTGCTGGGCTGGAGTTGGCTGCCCTGCTGGGCGACACGGCACCTGCAGGGACGGTCTCCCCGGTTCCATCTGTGGCGTCTGAGCCAGGGCCACCCCGGACCCCTGGGCACGGCTATGCCTGTGCTGGACAAGGCAGTCAGCCTGGGCAGGGCTGGCCCTGGGCTCCCACTGGCAGGACAAACCAGGCTTCGTCCTGGCTACTCTGCTTTGGAGCTAGAGGCGTGATTTACTCTAGAGAGTGTTTTTATGTTTGCCACTGAAGATTAAAAAAAAAAAGTTACTAGACAAAACAATTCTATTTTAATGCACAGCATTTCTATCTTGGGTTATTTTCTGTGTAGCACTTGCCTGTTACTAGTTTACTGATGGATTCCCTTGCTAGACTATCAGCTCCCTGAGGACCAGGACAAGCCTGCCAGTAGGTCCCCAGGCCCGACAGCGGCACCTGGCACGGAGGGAGCCCCCGGAAGCGTGTGGAGAGCAGGAGAGACCAGCGTTTGCGTGACCTCTTGGCATCTCCCTGGGACGTGGCCCTGCCCTATGTTTACACAGCTCCCCCTCGGCGGATCTTCTGTCTGCCCATCTTTCTCTTAATAGTTATGGATTATGGAAAAGAAGAACAAAGCCCATTAAGAGGTTCCCCTACATTTGATTTGAGGAAGTTTTCATCAGAACGGCTCCGTTTATTGGCCTTTAGCGTACAGCCTTATTCCCTTCTCTCAAAATGAATATTGCCTTGTCTCCTTGAGAAAAATTGATTTCACCCAGGAAGGAGAAGAGCAAACTCCCTCCTCCTGCTTTTCTTCTTCTTTTTTTTCCTCCCACTGAGACAGAATTTATCTCCTAGGTAGGTGGGGGGAAAAACAGGAATAATTGGACCAGAAGCTAATTCCCAGAGATTCATTGTCTCGAACGCTCCCACCAGAATGTGGGACGCTTTCCTTGAATTGCATGCTAATGATAAATGACAACTCTAACAGACCGTCACATTGAGATGTTTAGTCCTTCCTGCTAGGAGATGACACATTAATTTTCCCTCAGATTTACATTGGATTATTAATAAAATATCAGTGTTGGAATGTGACAAGTGAGGGTCTGTAGAAGTGCCAGGCTCTATTTAGGGGCACAGATTTTAGCCAAATGAGTTGTCGGTGGGGTCAAACGTGACCCAGATGCTGGTGGCATTTGAAAGATCCTCTTTCCACTCCGCTGGGCTCAGGCTCCCATAACCTGGGCTGCACCAAGTAGCAGGGATAGAAGATTCTCTTTCCAGCAGGGATGAATCCAAAGAAAGGGGATGCCATATGTTCTTTCTCACTTTTTTCTTCTGCTCTGTCACTGACCAAACACTTGACGTGTAAGTGGCGCTTTCTGTTTGTTTTCAAGAAAAAAGAGAGGACATCGTTTGTTCCAGCCACTGAGTCGCTTGATGAACTCACTCATTTGACGAGCATTTGCAGAGTGTTTGCTGTTTACACGTTGCAATGGCAGGTGGAGGAGGCACAGGGACACACAGTCTGGGTGAGCCGGGCATGCCGGGTCTAAGTGATCACCCCACTTCTCTGCTCAAAACCCTTCAGTTG
>NC_138372.1:4575924-4652519 GCF_054177405.1 Leptonychotes weddellii
TGTGTGTCTCATCACACTTGGAGCAAAATCCACGCTCCTCCAACCCCGGGCCTGCCCGGCTCTCTGGCCTCACCCTCTGCCTGCACACGCACCTGCTCTCTGCCCTCCAACCTGCTTCTCGGGCCGCTGGCCTTGCTGCTCTCTCCTTCCCTGGAGCCCTGGCCTTCACCTAGGGCCTGTTCAGATGCTGCGTCCCCGGGGGAGGTCTCCGGGCTGGCTGGCTTCCTTCTCCTCCTCCCACCCCAGTGGGCACAGGGCCAGCCTCTTCCTCCCGGATGGGACTGCAGGCTTTACACAAGCAGGGCTTGGGATGCTTCCGTCCGCAGCAGCACCTAGAGTGCCTTACGCAAATGCCTGGCCCATAATAGCTGCTCAATAAATATTAATTGAATAAATCACTGAATATCGTGATAGAATTTCAAGCGGAGTGCCCTGGGAGCTCTAGGAGAGGAACCATTAAGGAGTCCCTGCAGACTTGCTCTTGCCCATCTCTTTGTATGGGCAGTCTTTCCAGTGACCTCCAGCCTCCATTTAAAGGAACAAAACTGTGGTTAGCAGGCTGCACGTAGTGATCCTCAGGAAATACAGATTGGCTCCTGCCTCTGAGTGCCCGCAGCTTGAGCTGTCCCTCATCCTGCCTTCAGTCCTGCACAGAGGCGTCCTGGCCTGTGGATGGGAGAGTCTGGCGCCCGCCCCCCAGAGGTCTCCCTGGCCTGGCCGTGTGGGCCGGGCTGTCCTTGGGGTACAGGGCGGTGTGCAGGAGTCGGGGTGCACACGGCACTCACTGCGGGGCAGCGTTGGCGCTGTCTCCACCTTTATCCAGAGAAGGAAAACAGGTGTTGCGACACCCTCCACCGGGCTCCTGGGGATCGCAGGCACTGATGGCTCGCAGCCGACGGGGGGCTTTTAGGCATCCGAATCTACCCAATCGTTTGTTTCCTGATAAGAAAGCCTCTTTTGCGATTTTCAATTTGCCCTTATTTTAATGAAAAGAAGCTGGGGTTGGACTGCCCAAGAAGGAGCTAATCAAATAAAGCAAATTGGTGTTACCTTCTCTTGGTCCCTATTATTTCTATGGCTCCAGCTGGAATTTATTATGAAAAGCAATTGGTTTTCATATCTGGCAGATAGCAGTCCCGGCCGGGCCTGACAGCCCTTTCCTCCCTATCATTCCATAAATAGCTCGCAGCGGCCAGACTGGGGTGGGGGGAGGGGGACATGGAATGCTCCCCACCAGCTTTCCCGCTCCTTGTCCCCCAAATCGTGAAGACCCTATAAACAAGTCAGAAGGAAACACCAGGTTGAAAGTTAATAAGCCAGCTCCTGTCCATGAGATTCGGGCTGTTGCTGTGTGGCTTCTCGGGGTTCTGTTTGGCAGCCTATCAACCTTGCTGTGCTCCAGCCATCAATTACTACTCTTGCTGGGTCTGTGTGCAAGGGAGATAAGCAGGGGAGACATTCCTTTTCCAGATTCTTTTCCTCTCCTTGCAACAAAAGGAAGAACTAAAGGAACAATTTAAATCAGGCTCAGATGATCCTTCCTTTATATGAAATGTTCTGCTGTGAGAGGGACCGTGGGCTCTGGAAGTGCCCCGGGTTGTTGCTACTAGAGAAGGGGAGAGGATACCTGGGGGATGTGCCAGGGATTTGTGGCAAGACGCCAGGAAAGGGTGCGGTGGGCTGGTTCACTGTTTCTGTCCTTACCAGCTATGTGACCTTGGGAAAGTTAATTACCTTCTCTGTGCCCTGAACCTTCTCATCTGTAAAACGAAGATAACAGTATTCGCCTACTTCAGTTGTCGTGGGATTCACACGAGAAGTGGGTAGGAAGGGCTTTGCCTGCATCTGACATACTGTGAACGCTTGACAAGTGGCCGCTCTTGTTGTCATAGCAATTGTCATGCTGACTATTGACATTTTGGACTCGACCACGTACTTCTAATGGTACATTGAAATCAGGTCATTCTGTGTTGGAAAGATCAGAAAGAAAGGTGTGGGTACATGTGTGTAGGCTGCAGTGAAGAGTGGCATTTCTTATTCTCTAACTGCCCACCGGAATGGAGATGAGCCCTGGGCTCAGGACCAGCGTCCCCTGCTCTAGGACACACTTTGTGCCTTGTCACAGGAGCCTGTTTCACATTTGGGGTCAGGGCCTAGAGGCCATTGGAACTACAAGCACTGCATTTCCCTCTACCCAGGTCCTTCTCTGTGCCTCATGGTGAGAGGGATGGGACCAAGGGCAATGAATAGAAGGGGAGGAGATATAGGGGGAAACTGCCCAGGTTTGGGTTCTAGCTGGAAAAGGGGACGCTCTGGAGAGGCTCACTGTTTAGAAGCCATCCAGACACTGCGTTGGGAGGCTTGCTATGAACGAGGACATCATCTGTTCTCCAAGGGAAGCCACAGGGTCATATATGAATTCAGCAGAACAATAGCCGATCAACCAGATCAGAGCTTTACTGCACAAAGTCTGCTCCCTCTAGGCCAGGCCAGGGGAAGGGGCCAATGAGAGACCCCAGGAAGCCCACGGATGCTGGGGGAGCAGGCTGGATCTCAGTTGTCTGCATGGAATTTAAGGTGGTTGTCAAGGTCCTGGAAATGATCCGTTAGTGACAGGGAAAGGGAGGTTCTAGGAGGAAGGACCATGGACCTGAGCTGTTTTGGGCACACTGATTTCTAAAGTTAGACTCAGGCTCAGGAGAGTATCCAGACCATTCCTTTTGTAGGATTAATCTAGCCTTGGCTGCAACCCCCAGTGGCTCCATAAATTCCTATTTAATATCCACACCCAAAACCTCTCAAGAACACCTCACTCCTCTGATCTTCAGTTACCAATTTTCTCCTATGTACCTAATTTGAAAAATCTGTTCTGCCTTAAAGTGGTGGATGAGTGTGTGTGTGCCTCAGTGCTTATAGACAGATGGCCCTCTTCCGTGGGTAATGTTCCAGTTGTACCCTACAATATGCCATTTCATTACACCCGAAGTCTCACTATCATTGTCCCTGGTAGTGGAAACCTACAAAAAGGGGCCAAGTTTGTTATCATTATTAGTCATGAAGAACATGTATTACATGGTGGGTAGCACACTGGGCACCTTGCATGCATTATGTCTACTAAACAGAGAGATCAAATAATTTGTTCAAGGTCACACAGCTCATAAAGAGCTGAGCCAAGATTGTAACCTCGGGCTCACTTCAAATCCCATGATCATCTTTTTTTTTTAAACTTCTTATTATGGAAAATTTCCAACATCTATAAATATGGACAGGCTAGTGTAATAAACTCCTATGTACTTATCATCTACTTTCAACTATGGCCAACACATGGCCAGTCTTGTTTCATTCACATCCCCCACGCCTACCACCACACACATTGTTTTGAAACATATTTTAGACACTATACAATTTCATCAGCAAATGCTTCAGTATACAGCTCTAAAATATAAGGTCTCTTTTTAAAAAAACACTTATGCACTACAATTATCACTCTTAAAAATTAATATTTTTAGATATCATTAAATATCCAATCACTGTTGAAGATTCCAATAGTTTCACAAATGCTATATATATATATATATATATACTTTTTTTTTTTTAACAGAGTGTTTGTTTGCCTTAGTATCCAAGTAAGGTCTATACATTGTGACTGGTTGACACATCTTTTGTCTTTTTTATCTATATATTTCTACTCTAGCATTCTCTTATTCTCTTTTTTCACTCAATTTTTTTGAAGAATCCAGGTCATTTGTCCTGTAGAGCTTCCCACAATCTGGATTTTGCTGACTATATCCCTATGGTGTCGTTTACCATGTTCTTCTGTCCTCTGTGAATCTTATAAAGTGGTAGATCAAGAGGTCTGAATAATTTCAAACTAAAATTGTTTTTCCTACAACAAAATGTTCTATCAGGGACACATCCTGTCTGGTTGTCTCTCTTTTGTGATGTTAGTCACTCTTGATGATTCATTAATTATTAGGGGTTGCAAAATGGTGACATTTTAATTGTCACTTTTTCATTTATTGGCGGGAATACTTTTACAGAGAAAGTCCTCTTTTTTGTGATTTGTTAACTCAAAGGAACAGTTGGTACAGGAAAGGTAAGATAAATGCCTAATTCTTCCTCCTAATCCTTTTTTAGTTTTCAAAATAATGTATCAGTTCACTAGCCTCCTCCAACAATGATCACTTAGTTTTCTTATTTACATGCTTTAGTTTCATTATGAACTTATGGATTTAAATATATTTAATGTGTTTTAACCCAAAGCAATTGCTATTATTACTGGTGCTCAAATTGGCCCATTTTTGGAGCCTCTTCAAGTTGGTTCCTGAGTCCTTTTTATATGATTTAAAATCTTTGACACAGCTCACATCATACTTAATTGTGAAACTGAATGTTTTCCCTCTAAGATGAGGAGCAAGACAAGGGTGTTTATTCTCACCATTTCTATTCAACATTGTACTGGTGGTTCTAGCCAGTGCAATAAGGCAAGAAAAAGAAAAGGCATCTAGAATGGAAAAGAAGAAGTAAAACTCTATTTATTCATAGGTGACTTGATTATAAATGTAAAAGACCCTAAAGAATCTGCAAAAAAATTTTACTGGAACTAATAAATGAGTTTAGCAAAGTCATAGAATACAAGATCAATATGCAAAAATCAAATTGTGTATCTATCTATAAGTGGAAATGTGGGAATGAGCAATCCAAAAAGGAAATTTAAAGTAAACAATTCCAGTGCTCACTTTAGCAGCACATATACTAAAATTGGAATGATACAGAGAAGATCAGCATAGTGTCTACACAAGGATCACACACAAATTCATAAAGTGTTCCATAGTTAAAAAATAAAAAATAAACAGTTCCATTCACAGTAGCATCAAAAGGGATAAAGTACTTAGATAAATTTAATTTGTAAAGTATAAAACCTGTACTACAAAGTCTTACTGAGAGAAATTAAAGATTTACACAAACGGAGAAGTACTCCATGTTCTGTGATTGGAAGTGATTAGAAGATTCAATATTGTTAAGGTGGCAGTTCTTTCCAAATTGACTTTTAGACTCACTGCAACCTCTATAAAAATCCCAGCAGGCATTTTTGTTGTTGCAGAAATTGTCAAACTTACCTTAAAAGTTTCTACAGGAATACAAAGGACCTAGAATAGCCAAAACAATTTTGAAAAGTAAGAGCAAGGTTGGAGGACATATAGTCCCTGACTTCAAAACTTACTACAGAGCTGCAGCAATCGAGACAGTATAGTACTGGCATGAGGATGGAAAACAGAGCAAAGTATGAAGTCTAGAAATAAAGTCTTATGTTTATGGTCAATTCATTTTCATCAAACGTGCAAGTGTAATTCAGTGGGGGAAAGGATAGCCTCTTTTTTTTTTTTTTTTTTTAAACAGAAACAAAAACAAAAACAAATGGTGCTGGAACAATTGGATGTCCATGTGCCAAAAATCAGCTTAGGCCCTTACCTCACACCGTACACAAAAGTTAACTCAAAATGCATCATAGACTTAAATGTAAAAGCTAAAACTCTAAAGCTAGGAAGAAAACACAAGAGAAGATTTTTGTGACCTCAGGTTAGGAAAAAGAAATCCTAGATATGATATTGAAAGCATGATTCATAAAAGAAAAAAGTCAATAAATTGGAATTTTACCAAAGTTAAAAACTTTTGCTCTTTAAAAGAAACCCATAAAGAACAGGAAAAGTCATGGACTGGGACAAAACATTTGCAAATCCAATATCTGATAAGGGACTTCTATCTAGATTTTATTGAAAAAGCTCTTACAACTCAAAAAGAAGAACACAACTCAATTAAAAATGGGCAAAAGATTCACATAGATGTTTCACTAAGGAACTTCTATGAATGGCTAATGAGGACATGGAAAGATGCTCAGCACCATTAATCATTAGGGAGATGCAAATGAAAACACTGCTACACACCCAGGAGGATGGCCGTAATCCAAGAGACAAGACAATGTCAAATGCTGGGAAGGTTGTGGAGATGTTGGAATCCTTTCATTTCTAGTCGGAAAGTAAAATGGCGCTGCCCTGTTGGAATACAGTCTGGCAGTTTTATGTTTATGTTCTCCGATGTATCTTTCACCTGTTGTTGCTGGGTTTTTAATCATGCTTAGGACGTTTTCTCCACTTTCACGTTATAGAGAAATTTACCTATATTTTCTCCTCTAGTAGTGTGATTTTATTTACTACATTTAAATTTCTGGTCCATTTGAAATTCATGCTGCTGTACAGTGTGAGGGATAGATCCAATTTTATCTTTTTCCATATGCCAATATCATTATTAAAAAGTCAGTCCCCTTCCCTCACTGACTTGCAATGTCTCCTTTAGTGTATACTAAATTTGCATATGCAAGTGGGAATATTTCTGGATCTCCTATTCTGTTCCCTTGGTCTTTCTATGTATTCATATATCAGTTCCATACTTTTGAATAGGACGTGTTAATGACTGGTAGGGCTAGCCTCTACACCTCGGTCCTCTTTATTAAAGGTTTTTCT
Source organism: Leptonychotes weddellii (assembly GCF_054177405.1). Taxonomy (NCBI): domain Eukaryota; kingdom Metazoa; phylum Chordata; class Mammalia; order Carnivora; family Phocidae; genus Leptonychotes; species Leptonychotes weddellii. Next base: position 4,582,446 of record NC_138372.1, read on the forward strand.
GACTATCACTGGTGTTTTTTCCTTCCCAAAAAATTTTATAATAAAATTCTCTAGATCCAGCAAAAAATCCTGATGGGATTCTTGTCATTACCTTTTATTTATAAATTAATTTTGGGAAGATTGACATTTTTATGATCTTCGCTCTTCCTAATCAAGAACATGTTATGTTTTTGCATTTATTGAAACCTAATTTGTCCTGTAGACTTTTATAGTTTTTCTCCTCAGGTTTTAGGAATTTCTTATTAAATTTATGCCTAAGTATTTAATTTTCTTTTTCTCTATAGCATTTAGTGTATTATGTAAGTCATACAGTATATATATGATGGAGTCCTCATCATTCCTTCTGTTTTATTTGTGTGTGTGTGCATGTGTGAGCATGCGCATATCACACACACACACACACAAACGATTGATTATGTATCTTAATTTTATACCTGCCTGTTTACTTTTAGAATTTGCAGTAGTTTTTCCATTGATCCATGATCTTTTTACCGTATTGCATGAGTGTTACTGGTTTTGCCAGCCATTAGTTTCTCAGATTAAAAGGTTATTTGGCTAGAAGCCTCCCTCATTAGAATGAAGCTCCCTGTTTTCCATCGTTTTCCCTTGATATTCCTCTCTCTGCTGCAGTGGAGGACTCAGATTGTTTCCTGAGGCTCTCTTAGACTGTCAGCTTTAGTCTGGGCTTCCCCCAGGAGATCCTGAGATGAAGACTTGCATACAAGCAGTTTATTTGAGAGGTGGTCCCAGGAAACACCAGCAGGGGTCATGAACGTGAGAAAGGAGGGAGAGGAATACAAAAAAAAAGGCTCTTATCTAGCAGGTCTCCACTTGAGCAACTGGAACGTAGACTCTGGAAGACCATATAGAGCCCCCAGAGTCATCCTAAGCATGGGGTGAAGATGCCTGGGATTGCCCCATAGTTATCCCAATTGTGAGGTGAGGAAGCCAGGACTTGCTGGGTGTGGGGTGCTTTCAGGGCCTTAAAGATCGCCCAGCCAGTAGAGCAAACCAGGACTGGCCCCACAGTCTATGCTAACCCAGTAGACTTTGGGGGAGGCTCTGGAGTCACACTGACTCCGACTGAATCCTGCTCAGATGCTTTCTGGCTACAAAGGCTTGGTTCCCTCATCTGTATGTTGGGAATGATATTACCTCATGGAGTTGCTGTGAGGATGTGGACACTGTGGACAAAGACACAGAGATGTACCTATGGATGTCGATGTGATGTAGGTCGGGTGTCGACATCGAGACACACAGTGGATGCAGATGAAGCTAGAGGCACAGGCAGATCTAGACACAGATGCCGGTGTAGACATACACATGGAGGTAGACAGAGACACAGGTACAGATGTGGGCGTAGGCACGCGTGTGGCCTGCTCCTCCCATGCCAGGCCCTCGCTGGGACTGGGGATCAGTAAGCAGCAGGACTTCCATGCCTCCGACATGACTCTGTCCTCAACTCTATCCCCATTTCCCTGCTCTTCTCAGGTGTGTGCTACCTTTTATGCTGTCATGAGATGTACTCAAGCCCTCCCCTGACTGGCCCACCCCTCCCTCTTCTCCTGGACCCCTTCCCACCAGCTTGCTCCAGATTATCTTCTGGGGCGGCAGTTCAGCCTCGTTTTCTTCCAGCTGTGGGGCCCCTCTGTAGCCTGGTTTTCTCTTTGCCATTCTTAGGACCTGAGAACTGTGGAGGGAGGGACGTTCCCCATCACACAGAGCAGAGGCAAGTTCTAATAAAATCAGAGTGCTGGATTAAACATGATTAGGTTGCTCATTATTGCAGGTTGAAGTGAAGATTCCATTTATTAAGGCCATTTAAGGTGGACACTTAGGTTCCCTGTGGGATTGTGTCCATCTCAAAGTGTCAGGTGACAGGGCCATTCTCAGGTTCTCAGAATGCAAAGGGCAGGTAACTGGAGGAAGATGGGTTTCCTTAGGTGGGTGTAGCTGTGGGTTCTGACTGTGGACATTGACAGTATTTCGGGACGTTCATGATTGGGTCATACCAATCATGATCTTGGGACAGTTGGCCTGAATACACTGCTGAGGTTCACTGACCATGTTTATTTTTTAATTTTTAAAAATATTTTATTTATTTATTTGACAGAGAGAGCACAAGCAAGGGGGAGTGGCAGACTCCCTGCTGAGAAGGAGCCCAATGTGGGGCTCGATCCCAGGACCCTGGGATCATGACTTGAGCCGAAAACAGATGCTTAACCAACTGAGCCTCTCAGGTGTCCCACTGACCGTGTTTAGAAAGGGCGGGAGGATGGAGCAGATCTATGTGAAGCCTTTTCGCTCACAAGCAGCTGGATTGGATTGATGTTGCAACAGACTAGTCCCCCCAAGGGGGGTCCCTGCAACACTCTCATGGATGTCTTCATTCCTGTGTGGAGGGAGCGAGACGAATGCAGAACCTGTCGATTTGATCAGATGCATTCCTTTGCTTACTCCTGAAGCAACGGCCCTGAACACCGTAGTTGGACATTGCGCTCTCCCAAGGGTACAAACTTAGGGGGTATAGCTCAGTGGTAGAGCATTTGACTGCAAGGGTACGAACCTAGAGGAGGGCTGAAGTGGAAAGAGGCAGGCACAGCTGGCCCATGTTCAAGCTTACTTGCCATTTAGAAATGGAAGAATACTGTAAGGTTTTCAGTGCAGACTTGTAAGTAAGTGCGAGACAGACGGTCAGGTGACAGCATTGTGACAAGTGTGTGAAGCCATTTCCCAATTGTTTTAGTCGGCCAGACTTAGGGAGGAAACCAGCACTGACACAAACCAATTGCACCATGATTGGCAAACAATGAAGTGTTGGGAGTCACTGTTGAAAGTCTATAATTTCCAATGGAATTGCTGTTGGGTCATCAGCTTGCTACCAAAGGACACAGCTGGCTGGGTGGGAATGGCAATTAGCCGCTGTTACCCCAGTGTGACATTTTTCCCCTATAGACGATGGAAAAGTAAGACCTCCACTGGCCAGTGTTGGGTGCCTGCTTGTGAAATGCCCCCTCGTCCAGGGGAAGGGGACACTGGGGTGGGAGCTCTTGCCCCGGGCCACGGGGAAGTTTGGCTGGCCTGACCCTCACCTCCGCTGTAGCAGAGACACAGAAGCCCACTGGCCCTGGAAGAAACCACCTCCTTTGCCTGGTTTGCGTAAAGAGCCCTTGCGCCACGGCTGGGAGTGAGATGTGCCTGGGCTGGTCTCCTGGGCGCACAGACTCATCCATGCCCCTTCCTCTGGGTTGGGGTTTCACTCTCAGAGGGACGCGGAGCTGGCCATGGGGCGTGAGCAATGTGCTGTGAGCCTTCAGGGAATTCGCGGGCTTCCTTGAAGGCTGGGGGTGCCCACCCCTCCTGCAGCTTCATTCTGGAAGTGGCTCACCATGGATGTGCTGCTGGAGGAGTTTAGTTCTTTCTCTTTTTGGTGTTTCCAAGCCACAGTATGTGCCCGCTGCGGCTGCGGAGTGCAGGTGAACATCCTCTGCTCTCTGGGGTTGGGGCATGACTTCTTTTAGGAAAAGTCAGGGTTCTTTTGGTTCGTTCTTTTTGAATGGCACTAGAGCGACCGTCCACTCTCATCATTTAGCAAGTGGGCAGTGAACTATTTTCCTAAGGTCAGGGTGGTTGTGGACCAAATAGACAAATTTACTGGGCAGGGCTGAGCCTTCCCACAGCTGAAGCCCAAATGTGAAAGAATCAGGTACTTAGCTGGCTTGAGAAGAAGGGTTGTAGATGTTCCTCCGAATCTTACAGTGATCTAAATGCGGGCAACGAATCAAGAGCCTGGACGACTAGTCCTTCCATTGGTCTGGTCTTAACGTAGTCATCTAGCGTCCGCGTTCAACTTATTTATTTCCTAATGCTGGGTGATGGATTAAAAGATGTGTAGAAAATCTTTCTACAAGAGATAAGATATTGCAGCCTGCCACAACACCCCGGGCCCTTTTTGCTTTCTCTTGCTGTTTTTTCTACTTTTCAGTGCAGAGCTCGGGCCCCCACATCGTATATCTTGATTAGGTGGTGGATATTACTAAGGGGATGTTTTTTAAGCCTATCATTGACACATTTCATTCATTAGGTACCAAATCCACAAACAAATTTTGGCTGGCCATAAAACATGGTTAATCCAGGGAGCTGCAGTAAAAGGTGAAAAATTATGTCCCAGCAAATGTGGAATATTGCTTTTCTGTAGAGACTTTTACGGTCTACGACATCTTTCTTCATAAATTTGTCTTTTGCTTGGTTCTCTTGGTAACTTAACCATTTATTGCTTCCAGACCACAGAATGGCTCAATGATCCTCTACAACAGGAAGAAAGTGAAGTACAGGAAGGATGGGTATTGCTGGAAAAAGAGGAAAGACGGGAAGACGACCAGAGAGGACCACATGAAGCTGAAGGTCCAGGGAGTGGAGGTAAAGGGCAGAAAGACTCTCTTGTTCCCCAAATGTTGTTTCTGGGCTGCAATGACATGGAATTGCTTTGGAGTAATTTGCTGCCAGTCACCTCTGTCAAAAATATTTTTTGTTTGCCAAGACCCCGTTTGCTGTTTTGCTTTGTTTTCTGCTTTCTTAGCCAACAGTCTCCATTTAAGTTTTCCATGAAGGCCAGATTTAGCTAAAGTGCTCCTGTTTCTCGGGAGTCCTTGGTGTGTAGACTGGGATTTGCAAGGTTCCTGCAGAATCCTGTGTTGTATGTGTCACGGAGGAGCCTGCAGGGACGAGGGAGGAGGGAGCCACCTGAGGTCTCCCTCTCTAGGTGGCCTGGACCTACCTCTGTTGAGTGGGACCCTTGGGAGCTGGTGATCTCCAACCAGAGCCTGGCTTGTCTCCCTCTACTGACGGCCTCTCTGTTTCCCTCTGGGTGTTCTGACCTTAGGGAGCTCGAAGGTGTTAAAGATAATGAGATGGGATCGCAGGGCATGTGGGATTCTTGCGGCTGGGGTGGAGGTGGGTGCTGCAGGACAAGTCTTGGGATCTGTGCAAACTTCGGTTTGGGTCCTGGGGGAAGACAGGGTGCAGGCTGGTTTCTTTGTCGTTGTTGTCACACCACAGGCTCTCACTCTTGGGCAGCTGTGGAGACATTCTCCTGGGGTCCCTTCCTTGTTTGAGGGCCTGAGCCATGTGCCACAGTGGTAGAGGGAGAGGGTGTGAATCGTGGTGCATTCTTGGCCTGCTAGTTAGCGAGCACCCACTTCTCTGCACTGCTTGCTGATCCTTGTAAAGGATCTTCCCTGTAGGTACGGTGCTGCATCAGGCCAGGAGCTGAGAAGCTGGCCTGGGATCCAGCTGGTATTTCATACTGGTGAAAGCGAGGGATCCTGGAGGCCACTGGTGTGTTGTGTCCCCCAGGCTGTCGGGATTGATCACTTGGACCATAAACCCACTTGACTTCCATGGCTCCCACTCCAGGCTGACGTTCTTTGTGACGCACTTCGTCATTATGACTTTTTCTATATTAATCATGTGCTTTTATGGCTGTTAAAAATAGCATCCAGTGGCTTTTATTATATTACCCCACAGAGAGAGATAACTTTTGTGTTTTTTTAAACACCCAGTAACAATGCTTTATGATGTTGAACAAAGAAAAGCCCCGACACGAGAAATTCTGCTTCTGTATGTTCTCTCGCGTTCTGTTATTTGCACAGCGTGCTTTCGTCAGCTGGTGAGACATGAAAATGCAGATCACCCTGAACGTGCTGGACCTAGCTCTAGGACGGTGACTGGTGATTTTGCCAGCTGCCCAGCCATAGCTGCGGGGGGCCCCGAGGGCACAGGAGCTTGGAGGGATGGGGGGGCACGGAGCAGAGTGGGTGGGACCCGCGCGGGGCTCTTGCTGGGACTTGCAGGGTCTGCGGGAGCTCACTCCAAAGCTGCACAGACGGTCCCTGTGCCCGCAGGTCTCTGGCAGGCCTCGTCCTCGGTCATACGTAGGTCAGGAACTTTGGTCATCTGAGTGGCAGGGTGGAACTCTCCCCCCGCAGCAGCTCAGAAGCCCAGGGCCAAAAAAAGCCAGTGTTCATTTTCTTCCTTCACGTGATAAATTAGAATTGTCACTGGATAGAATCAGAATGACGTGTGGTTATTTTTAGGCCATGTTTGTGTTTGGAGTTCTTTGCGGCTCGCACTTACAGTCTCCCTTGCAGACCCCTGTATGGGGGATGTTGGGACCCTTGGGACCCAGGGGAAGGAAAGGGGCTGGACAGCAAGGGGTCTCCGTGATTTGCTGAGCATAAGTGGCTGTGGGGAGTGGGAACGGGAGAGGGACTTAGAGACCCTTGGTCGGCCACACAAGGGGCCTGCTTTCCGGTTCTTCGAGAGGGAGGCCAGGGCCACCTTGGGCGGGCAAGTGTGGTGGCTGCTTCCACGGAGCTCAGGGACTTGTTCCCCTGAGTAAGTCAGTGAGCACTGACTGTGTCCACTGCTCTATAGTATTCCACCATGGAAGCATTTGAGCCACTCCCTAGTCAGCGGACTTTTAGATTCTGTCCAGCAATTCAACATTACAGTGCTTCAGGAAACAGGCTTGTCCACGTGTGCAGCCCGGATCTGCTGGAACGGCTGGGCACAAGGTCTGAGCATCTTGCATTTTACTGGACATTGCAAATGGCTGTGCTAATTACATGCCCAGCAGCACTGAGAATTACCGTCTCTTCCCTACCCTCTTGTACACTGATGGATGATAGATGGTACCCTGTTCAATTTGAACTGGGCTTTTCTTAGTTATTTGTGGGGATGAGCACATCATGTTAGTGAAAGTCCTTTGTGGTGGGTTGTCTACCACGGGCATAATTTTAAAACAGCTCCAAAGAAAGACATCTTTGGCAAGAACATCCCTGCATCTCACTGGGCATTTCCTGCATTTGCTCTGATCTGGACTGGTGGCTGGGAAGCCCAGAGGTCATCCGGGGACAGGGGGCAGGTGGTTCTTTCCACCTGGGAAATGGCCATGTGGACATATATGGAGTTTTGCATCTCATGGGAGGAGGCTTCCCCCTGGGAACGCCGATTCCTCCTTCAGTGGCTGCAATCAGGTGGTTCCCGTTGACTCAGTACGTCCAGACCCTGCGCCTACAGCAGAGGGTGGCAGACGGTCCTGCACAGGGTCTCAGAGCTGTGATTTTTCTACCACCTGAGCTGGTTTCCTCAGTTCAAGGGCATGATAAACTTATTCGGATCTACCGTTTAACATATCACTTGCTATAAGCCTTCCCTCAGGCCAGGAAAACTTCCAGCCCTGTCCATGGAACTGCTCGGCAGTCCACCTTCTTTTGTTCTCCGAGGCTGGGGCCCTAGGAACACACGGCAGCTCAAAAGCACATTGATTTTCTCAGCCAGGCACAGGATGGGGGCAGCCGCTTTTGAAGCTGACGAGCTGTTAAGTCCACGATTAGTTGTCTTGTCTGTAAGCCATGGAGAAGCTAGCTCGATAAGGTTTCCAGGGACGACAAAGGTTGGCAGGGAGGAAAAAGAAGGTGGTTGTGATGTCAACGTTTCATGAGATGAAATCGCAGCAGGCCTGAGGTTGGCCCTGCTCCCCAGGTAGATTCGTGCCTGCTTCTCTGGAGCCTTGATGGGGGTAGGAGCTCTGGGGGGAGGAGAGTCCCTGAGAGCAGAGGGGCAGATCTGAAGTGTCCCTGTGCCTCCGGGATTGCCACACCCTGGGTTAGGTGAGCTGGGTGAAGTCTTTGGGCCAAGCTGGAAGAGTTCACATACTTTTCAAGTTCACGGAGCTGTTCTCTGGCCCCAGAAGCTTATGGCGCTGTCCTCTGCCCCGTCACCACACCTCTCTCCTGAGAGTGCCGGCTATTTCAGAACCTAGGCCAGCACTTGGCTGTCTACCTCCTGACCCCTCCGCTGCCAGGTTCCCACAACAGGCAGGAGCCCCGCACTTAGTAGAGCAATGGCCGCTGGCTTATGAATCCCCTGTCTACATACCAGCTCTACTATCTCATTCAACCCTCATCGAAACATCCATGTGAAGTACCTATTCTTATACCCATCTCATAGATGAAAAGGTGGAGCCCCAGGTAGGGTTTCTCCCGCCCCCTGTCCTGCCACAAATCAGCGTGGGGCTGGGCCTTGAGCCGAGGTTCGCCTGGTTGGACAGCAAAAGCACTTGCCTGACGCCCATTGCTCCCGGGAGTTCTGGAGGGGTCTGTGGTGTTTTCAGATCTAGTTGGCACACACCCTCCATCCATCAGCCAGCTGTCAAATGCCTTCCATCCAGCATACTGTGATAGGTATTGAAGATGCAGCGACCCATTCTCACAGGGGGACAAAAAATTCAAGCCCGCAGCTCCAACGTCAGGTCAGGAGGAATGTGCTGGAGGAACTGCACGTCCTCGCGCAGACATTGTCACATAGGACGCATCCCTCAGGCAGACTCAGACGCAAAGAAGTGGCATAAACACAGGGAGAGAGGCACTGGCGGGAGCGAGAAAGCAGCAGGTAGGGGTGGGACACGGCGATCGGCAGTGACAGAGTCTGTCGAAACATAGCTAACGTGGTTTAAAGCAACAGGTGGTCAGAATTGCACCGTGTCAGAACCTCTCCCAGCCCCATGCAGACCAGATGTTCGCCTCCCAGGGATGAGCCCTTCTCTCCTCTCATCACAAGGTACGCCTCGCCACAGATGTCCTGCTTTGGGAGCCAGTGGGTGGTCATGGTACAGAGGCTGTTGGCTCACTTGTAGGCAGCATGGACAGAGACATCCTTCCCCACCGAGCCCGTGCTGTGGTGGATAGGAACCCCCGGCCTGGGGCCATCTGCCTGGCAGAAATAGCAGGCATCACCTCTGATTGGAATTTGCAGCAGCGAAGAGAAAGTTTAGTTTTGCTGACCTGTTTGTACTGCCTCAAAGAATGAAGAGTCGCTTTGACTTCTTGACCAACTGCCTGAAAGCCCGAAGCCTGTTGTGAGCCCAGCGGCGGCAGTAACAAGGTTATGTTTTTGGACTCAGCCTCATTAGAAGTGATGTTCTTTATTTGGACACTTAGGCCACGTATTAAAAAGGGAAAAAAAAAAGCACCTCTTTCAAAAGTAGGAATGATATTGTAGTTACTGCATTAGGAATTAACAGGGCATGAAGTAACTGTCTGCCTCGTGGTGATGCTAGATCATTCCAGCTCTGCTTGCAGCCGTAAGATAAATAGGTATCTTGCTTGCAACTGATGGAGTCTATTTAAAATAGGCAGCCACAAACATGTATGGTGCCCAAATCAAGTTTGGAAAATAGCTAGGAAGAGATAAGGAGGAGGTAAGGTGGCCGAGCAGCTGAAGCTCACGGAGGGGCATGTGAGTCTGCATGTTGCCCCCATGTGCTTTTGAATAGAACAACTACTTCTTGCTTCTCGTAGATGCTAATGTGGCTCCGGTCCGTGGTGTTTGATCTCCCTCCATTCCCCTCCAGACACGCCACGCACCCACCGGTCTCTACCGCGTGGCCCTCCTTGTTCCCAACCGGTGTTCTCCCACATCCCCATCGAGATTTCTGAAGCTTCCGGGGCATCTTCCCTGGCCTTCTCCAGCGGGAAGTAATCATGCCCTCCCTTTCATTTCCATAGCCCTCCATCCGTACCTTTTTTCAGGAAGTGTTCTCTTGGACTCGACACTACCCTGTCCAGTTCAATAAACATATATTAAGTACCTAGTATTTTCTGGATACAGGAAAGTCTGTATCTGGTATCAAGGCGCTAGATGGCCTATTAAGGGAAGAATAGAGAGAGGCAGGTAAGACGCAGCATCATGCTTGAAAAACTTACAGAAATACAAAACAGGACATTTCAATGAGATGTGGTAACTGTCCCCAGAGGCTTTGGAGCGTTGGAATGAGCTTGTTTCCCCTCTCGGAGGACGGCGTCTGGACCGGTCACCTGCAGGCCGTTGCTCTGAGCAGTGGCATCTGCTGAGTGACCGGCTGCTTTCACAGGCACCCCCTCATCTGAGCCCCCTGCCCCACCCCTGCCGTTGAGTCGTGTGAGTCAGACATGTTTATCCCCATGGGGACTTGAACTCGGGTCTTTGGTTTCTGATCCTGCTGCCTCCGCGCTGGTGGCTGAGGTGCTCTGGTCTCATGATGCCTCCAGTGGAGCGAGCCAGCCTGTTCAGCGGCACCTCAGAGGATCTCACTCAGTTCTCTTCTGGCTTTTAATCATCTGAGTTTTTGTGTCGTGTTCTGCTGCTGCGCGAACACGTTAAAACCTAATTTCCTGTTACCTGGATGTGTTTTGGTGGAATCAATTCAGGAACTTGAATCCATAGTCTTTCTTTAATTTCTAATTACTTAGCATCCCTGGTGACATGTCCCTACCCAACTCATATAATTAAATTTTAACTAATAAATAACATTAAACTAGCTATGCTTTGAAATGGCAATAACCTTGGTTCACATTCTGCTGAGCTCATGGAGGCCTGGCCAGGATGGCGGTTTTGCTTCTTTTTCTTAAGGCTCTGTCTTCCCTGACCAAAGGCAGTTAACAACAGCAATGACAAGTATGGCAGCATTTATTGAACACCTACTGAATACCTGTTCAGCCCCCATCGCTTGGTGTGCACCATCTTGAGCAACATTCCCATGAAGTAAACAATGCCGTTTTCCTCATCCTTGTGGAAGACGTGATTAATTTCCGGGATACCCAGCTGGTCAGTAACAGAGTCGAGATACTACCCCAGCTCTGTCGGATTGCAAATTCCCAGTTTTCTCATCACCAGACCACATGGGCTTTCAAAATGCCTTGATACCCAGAAGACATGTGCTTAGACCAGGGAGGCCTGGGAGTGTGGGGTTTCAGATGCAGCGCCATGTGCCCAAGCACGGGTCTCAAGTGAGATGGGGGATAAGGAAGGTCTTTTAGTACAAGTGGGCCTCCCTTCTTTATAACCCCCATCAGTCAGAGGAGAAAGAGCCCCTCCCTCCCTGTTCCTCCAGCCCAGGAACCTGGCTCCCTCAGCCCCCGGAGACTGAGAGAAGATCGGGAGGCCTCTCGCCCTCCAGTGGGTGGAATTTTGTCCCCCAACACTCGGAATACCTGCAGGACCTGCTGTCACTTCTTAGCCCTGATGTCACCCGGGTCCTATAGGAGCTTTTTATATTCCCATGTCAACCTAAATTGAGGGACAACGAGCTGCGTTTCTCTCTCCCACTAAGAATTGTCAGCGTCTGTCCGTCTTGAAGCCATAGCTTGAAAGCCTCCAGGACACGCTCACTTTGGCATGAGGGTCTGCGTGCTCACACTCCCTATGCGGGGTTGCCGGATTTAGTGCATGCATGTGTAAACACACACACACACACACGATGTCCAGTGACATTTGAATTTCAGATAAGCAATAAATAAGTTTTCAGTACAAGTATGTCCCATGCAGTTACCCAGGACATACTTACACTAACATATTTATTTGTTTCTTGTCTGAAACACACACTGGGCTGGGTGTCCTGTATTTTATCCAGCAACCCTCTGACCATCAGAGCAGTTTCCGTTGAGTCTTTGCAGATAGAGATTTGGCTGCTTGGGTGCTGGTCTCATTGAAGCCTCGAGGAAGGGAGTCGGTTTATCTCCAGACACACAATCGATGCAGGAACCATAAAAACCAGGAAGGACACTGGCCATGGCTACAGAGAGGACACTCCTGGCAGTTTCCCAGCAAACCTAAGGGCTGCCAGGCCTGGGGACCCTCTTGCTCTCTCTGAAAAGAGAGTCTGGGGGTCACTAGGACTGCCAGAGGCCCAGGCCTTGCCCTTAGAGCCTGCTGCCCGCAGGAAGCAGGCCTCCCACCAGTGATGTTTGAAGAGGTGTCAGGAAGATTTCGCAAGAGACGTGTTTGTAGTTTCTGCCTTCCTCATCTCTCTGGTAGATTACAGTTTGTAAAATATTTTGCAATTTCCTTTTTTAAACTTGATTTGAGCCCTATTGAGCTAGAAACTCCCTGTTGAAGGTAGAGCAGCAAGATATCAACTTGGTATGCTGAACTTGTATTTAATTATTATCATAACAGTCCCTTAACATGATTGCAGATTAGCCCGCAAGGACTTGAATGGAAATTTTAGCATATTCAATTACAATGGAAACTCTTGAACACCACTGTCAAAATTCACCCAAGGGCCTTTCCATTGGGCCCCAACGTACAGCAGGTGCAAAGTTAGATGTTACTCAGGACACATAACCTTGATTTTGTAAGCATAATTTACAGCCTCATCCAGAAGCTGGGGATGCCTTTTAAGAACGTGATATATATATTCCACCCACCTCGGTAAATGACCAGCTTGTGTTGGGTAAAGAATATCTCTGGCCTTCACTTGACCGAACAGTAAATTATTGATCTTCTCCACATCTTTCAATGCCCTGACATTGCTGGGAAATTTACTCCTGTCATCCACGGCTGTGGCTTGTCTCCGTGGAGTGCCGTCCATGCTCAGAGGGCACGAATCTGCAGCCCATCCTAGGAGAGTCGCGGCTGACCCCTGCAGCTGACATGGGGTAGTCACCGACACAGGGGAAACTAATCAGGCCCAGGTTTCCCCGGTCTGTTTCCTACAGACCAGCAAAAATCATGGGGAAGATGGAGGGGTGGTGGCAGCCTTCTGTGCACCCAGGACGAGTGGCAGAGGAAGGGGTTAGTACATAAGCAAGAGAAGGGGACAGCAACTCACCCTGCTGCTCGGGGGGAGGCTGCTTCTGGTCTCCTCGTTTCCTCTGCGCACTTGCTGGGGTTCTGCTGCTGCTGAACCGCTCTCTGCTGGCCCTTCCTGGGTGCAAGGCCAGCACCATAGACGGAAAGCTGGTGATTTCATGAAAGAGCACCTTTCTGGTTCTTGTTTGCCTCCGACAAGATGAAGAGACCTTCCATTTCCTCTTTGTGGGTCTTCATTCCAACACCTTGTAACGCCTTATGGCCTTCGGGATATGCCTTTACATCTTGCTGCAAAGCACTCGTATCTCACTCATGCCAAAGCTGAGGGCCACATGGGCATGTGCACGGCCATGTGACCCATCGGTCAGCACTGCCAGGCTCACCTGGGAGCTCACTAGAAGGACAGAGTCTCGGACCTCACCCTGGATCTACTGAACCAAGATCTGCCTTTTAGTATCTCCTCCCATGATTGATAGGGCCGTTCATTTGGAAAGGATTGGCACAATCATTCTCTTGCTGCTGATGGGGTCTTCCCTTGGGGACTCAGCCCTAGGCACGTGGGTTTTTTGTTTTGTTTTGTTTTGTTTTAATCTGACGTTAAGAAAAACGTCCAAAGGAAAATTTTACAAGTTGGTCTGGTAATTCATTACTTGACTCCCAGCACCTTTAAAAAACATCTAGCTGAAAGCTCTGATGATACGGTCTGAGCCTACCAGTCCTTCTGCCCTTGGCCGTGAAGGAGAGGGAATAGCGGGTTTCTGCCTGCGGAGCACACCGGTTCCCCTGGCCCTCTTCCCCCCTGTTCCTGCATTGTTTAACTCCGCCCCCCAGGGCACCTTCTGTCCCCTGTTGTAGCCCAGCACTTGGCATGGTACTTGCTGCACATTTGGTACCCAGTAAGTGCCTAATAAACATTTTTTGAGTGAATGGATGAATTGATGGATTTCTTCTGCGAAGCGTCGGACAGACAGTAAACAGTTTCAGTTTTGCCAGCCAGATGGTCTCTGTCACACTGGCGCAGTGTGAAAGCAACCATAGATGATAGTTAAGGAATGGGTGTGACCGTGTTCCAATAAAACTTTATTTGCAAAAACAGGGTGAAGGCCCGATTTGGACCATGGATGTAGCTTGTCGACCCCTGTTCTAGATTATGGCCGCAGGTTCCAGAAGGAGCAGGGTGCTATGGAAACTGGTGAGAGATTGATGGGGGATGATTAGGGACTTGCCTCATATCTGAGCACTGTTACGTTTTTAGACTCATGTTTGCAGCCTGACAATGTTCAGGCTCAGCTTATAATTTTGTAAGGAAATAACACTTTTGTTCATGACATGCTGTCACATCAGACAGTGTTGTTCATCATGTTTGTCCTGGTGGAGTTAGGATGTCTTCTTTCTCTTTCCTTGCGGTAATACGTCCATGTGGCATTAGGCCTGTTTGTTCTCAGTCTGGAGAAGGTAGATGATGTCCCTTGCAAGGGCAGTTGGGAAGTGTCCTGTTTCTCCCATAAGCCTGCTTCATGGTGCAGTAGAGACGGCAGGGCAAATCCCAGTGATGCGCTCTGAGCTCCTCTGTCCAGGGACAGCTGAGCCAAAGGCATGTGACCTTGCTGTGATTAGGTGGGTCAAATGATCAGGCTCTCACGGAAGAGGGGAAGGCTGAACCCCCTGCATCTTCAGGCCTGAAGTGATTTGAAAGTAGTAGCCTGTCCGTGTTTGATGGGACAACATCCCCCTAGAATAGAGGCCGTAGGGAGGGTACAGATGTTATTTGTCCATGTTTAAGTATTTACAAGACAGCACGAGAAAACCGGAGACTTTCTCTTTCATCTTTGCTGCCACAATTTACGTATAGTTTTATGATGGATGCAAGAGGTAGACATTTATTACAAAAGTGTAAGAGATGTTGACTCTTCATGAATTGATTATTTAGAATTTATTTTATTAAATATTCTAGGTGGTGTGTGATAAACTGAACCTCTGCTGGTTTGCAGCTTAATGATTCATGTATCTGCGGCAGTGATAAGGAAATCAAAGACTCCGTTTGCCATTTCAGGGGAAGAATATGGATTATTATTAAATCTGGAATGGGCCTCTTGAGAAGCCTTCCTTAAGGGAACACGCATATCAATAATTTCTTCTCCATGCGAGAATCCTAATGTTTCACTTATGGAAACATAAATTCTGAGTAAGTGGCTGTGGTTTTTCCCTCCCTTTGGCTCCTTATATCCTGTGCTCGTGGCTGACCTGCTCTTGTTCTAGCGTTCAGAGTCCTTCAATCTCCATGTCTTTATCCTCCTATTTCTAATTTTTAATGCTCTTAAAAAGCTCTGCTGAGGTCTGCACATTTCAGCACCTGAGATGCTGGCAGAGACCAGGATAGTGTTCCTCTGGCTTGGAATGTCCTAAAAGGTTTGTTTAAGTCTAGGAGGAGACGAGACTGGGAGGCCTGAGAACCCTGACTGAAGTGTGGTCAGCTCGTGTGGGATGTAGGATGTTGCCCTGAACCCATTCTTGCAGAAGCCAATGGGCAGCAAATCCAGTCTGGTGAGCTGCATCTGTAGCGAGGACAGCGGATGGGCACGCCCTGGAGCTGTGCCCATCTCAGGTGACACGGAACCAGGGAGGCCTAGCGGGTGTGGCTGTCCGACCTGCCCCCTCAGGACAGAGGGCATGCCGAGCTTCCGGGGGACGTCCACTGAGAATGACAAGCCCGCATGCCCCATAGTGACATTATGAAGGGATCAGGGTTGTCTGATAGCTTGAGTTTCAAAATACTCCCTGACTTCTTTCTCTTCCCAAAACATTCGACAGATGGTTCAATGCCATAATCTTTACTGTAGGAGTCTGTGGGAAACTAGCTGGGGGACCCCAAGACTCCTGATCTCCCCCAGGTTCTTTACCCATCCATGCACAGAGCAACCCAATCACACATTCAATCTTTCCGTAGTGTGATGCCCCGACACTGATATGTTTCTTGAACCCCTCACCCTGTTGTGTGCTTCTATACATGGAATTAGACCTAATTGTCAGCATAATCCCATAGTAAGTTCAGTTTCCCCAAAGAACACACACTGAACTGTTCGCAGTTATTTCTTACAAATGAAACCTGCTTGGCTCTCCACGTGACGAATCAGTCCAGGAGGAAGTGAGTTCACTACTGACCTTTAATTCTTTAATTGCTGTGAAATAGTTCAAAGAGTCTGCATACAGCCCCCATGTAAGTGTGGGCACAGAGGGGCTCCCTGGTCTCGTACAGTGGCCTTGCGTTTGGTTCTTCTGCTCTCCTGGGATTCATTTTCCCTTTACGCCCTAAATCAGAGCCCCCGAAATAGGAGGTGGGTTTGGGCACGCTCCCACTTCCTTGTTTGCGTGCTCAGATTCTGTCCCACCAGTGCTGAGCATGGGAGGGACTCCGTTTCTATTTGCTGGAGAGCTGGGCCCTCAGAGTCTGGGGGGTTGATGGCAGGCAGGTCCCAAACCCTGAGCAGAGCTGTGCATCATGGGGCACTTAGACACCCACCGGGGCTGGGGTGCAGCGGCCTCCCACGGGCAGAGCCCCCTCATTTGCCTGTTCCTGGGAGGCGGTGAAGGAAGCCTCATGGAAGCCGCTTCCCTCCCAAATTAATGAACACTTTCAGACATGATATGAAATGTTTGGAAACGAGATGCAGCACGGTATTTTGCCTGTATTTTTTTTCCTTTCACAACACCTGGCAATAAAATTCTTGGGCTAAATACCAGATGAGTGTGCGCCTCATTATGTATAGTAACTTCGTCTATAACTTTTTTAAGCCCTCCAGATGGAAGCACGGTATAAATGTGGAGAGCTTGAGAGGGGAAATGAAAATAAATGCACTAAGAAATAAAGAATCTGTTTTTTATACTTTCTTTTGCAAATAGTGTTTGCAATGACATATTGTGAATGGACTGAATTATAACAAAAACGGAAATGAAACAGAGCTCGGGGGTAGGAAGAGCAATCGTTACACTCACTTTAACTGATATAATGCAAAGCAACGCTTTTTACACTCAATTAGTTTGCACATTGTGTTGGACACAAACCAGAATGTAGAACATTTTTGGGTTTTGTTTTTACATGATTAAGGGAGATGAGATGAAATAAATTCAGTAAATTACCCTGCGTTCCTTTTGGGTCTGAGATACTTTTGTTTTCCCTCACCCCTGGTATTGAATGAATGAGGTTGGCTTCTCCAGCGGGCAACCTCTGTTCCCAAACAAGAAGCTCCTCCCAAAGATCAGTGGACTTTCAATAGAGTTCCTTCCTCTGCCTTAGGGCTGACTTTTGCTGCACAAACAAGGTTACAAATCAGAGCTATTTACATTTGGTATTTGACCATATTTTGTGCTTTGAATATCAGAAAAGGATAGCAAGCATGATAGCAGCTAACAGATGTTTGCAAGCGTTTAGGCAACAAAAGTATTTCCAAGGCTGTGTATTTCAAGATCCTTGTTTAATTTATTTTGCTTAATTATCCTTTCTTGCATTTTTAATGCTCTTAATATGATAATATTAAGAATTGCAGAGTGTGATTGTGTGTTGCTCATTTGAATAGATGCTGGATGGGAGGGGGAACCCAGCCCTGTGCCCTCTTGTGCGCAGCTCTGTCTCCTGCAGGTGGGGTCTGGGAAGGGACCGCGTCTCCACCACAAAGCATGTAGGAAAGTGTTTCTCAAACTTTACCATGCGTACCAGCCCCCTGGGGGTTCTGGTTCATTTGGTCTGAGGGGGGCCTGAGGTACTGCATCCAGAGCAAGCTCCCAGGAGATGCGGACGCTGCTTTGAGTGGAGTGAAGCTACTTGGACTCATACTTTGAACAGTGAAGATGGGAGGACATCAGGGAGGGAAAGTAACATCAGCTGGATCCCCCGGGCTGCTGGCCAACTAACTAGTACCCCTCACTAGAGAAAATAACCACCTGCTGACCAAGCCAAGCCCATGGTATCTAGCACGTGTGAAGGTTTCCTTCTGGTGCAGAAGTTGTGGTCAGGGATCTGACTCTGGTATTTTTTCCTACGTGCAGAAGGAAAGCCACACCTGTAGTGTGTTCAGAGATCCTGTGTTTTATGTTCAAAACCATGAATACTAATAAGAAAACAATGGGAGAAACCTGTTAGGTATAATATCCAGTTACAATTGTTTTTTACTCCAAAAGGCACGTCAAATAAATAATGCAGTTTATGTTACTTCTAGAAAATGCAGCAGCATTAGTTAATTTACATAAATTATACAACTCATTATCTTTGTTTATAAAAAGCCTTAGCAATATTTTGGCTTATGGATCTAAAATGGAAAAAACCCCAGATTTCGTTTCAGTGTAACTTTCCTTTCCTGCAGTCACCTTTTTATTTATTTACAGAAAGAGCGTCTGTTTGACAGATCCCCTTAGGATTACTGCCCTTTCCTCATGATGAATGGAATGCATTAAGTCTGACTTTTGTTTATAAAAAGCCAAATAAATACCAGTGAAGGCAGCCAAGCACCCAGAGCTCGGAACAGCCATGGCGGCTTCCCCTGCCAGCTTTGCCTGCTGCCTGACGTCAGTGCCAATATGGGCAGGGTGAGGAAGGGGCTGCGGGGGCCAGGAAGCAGGTTTCCCTTCCTTTTGTCGTCCACGTAAGTTCTCAGGCAGCTCGGGTTAGTGCCGCGGTGCCTGCTGCTGATGCACCACCTACGAGCAGACAGACTCTTCCCGTGTTGTCCGAAACCGTGGCCACGAGCCACGTGTCATTATTGAGCACCTGCATTGTGCCTACTCTGAATTTCTATGAGCCGGGAGTGTAAAATACACACTGCATTTCATAGACTTAATAGGAAAGAGAAGCCCTGTTAAATAACCCATTAATATTTATATTGATTGCGTGTTAAAAGATTTTTAAATATATTGGCTAAATAAAATATATCCTTAAAATTAGTCTCACCTGTTTCTTTTCACTTCTTTACCGCTGCTGCTAGGAAATGTAAAATGGGGCTTGCACTGCACTCACACTGAACAGTACTAGGACCGTAGCACACTCACCATGAGCCCGCGGACCTGGATTACTTTTAAACGTGTCCATAATTTAGTCTCTGATTCTAATTCTTCCACTGGCCCTGCATCAGGATCTGACTCATAATCAGAAACTTAAGATGCGATGCTGCGGGAAGGGCAGGTCCTGTTTGATGGTGTGGTTGGAGATTTGAAGGGCCCATAGGAGAACAACACGATATGAGAAAATTGAGCTCTTATCCCTCGATAGCGCTGGGCTGCTGCTTCTGGCTTGAATATTAAAGTCTTTGCCTGTGGATGGAGGAGCCCAGCTCCCGGGTCGTATCAGAGTGGGAACTGGTGAATCCTAAATTCACCTTCATCATGTGTGCAGACCCAGCTGAATGGTAAGAGAGAAGGGCTGCCCCGTGGCAGGTCTGCAGAGCTGGGGCGTGCTTGTTAGAGCAGGGAATGGTGGACATGCTTTTGTCTGTGGGGAGACCTGTGTTCTGCCACGTGCCAAGGTATCTGGACGTTTGATATCAGTGTGTTCCAAATGGAAGCTAATGCCAGCAGGTCTTCTGGCTGGGAGGGCATAGCCTGAGACCCCCAAACCCCAGGGCACAGCCCTGAAGAGAAAGGGCCTGGAGCTCTTTGCCCTCATAGCACTTGGTGGGTTAGAGACAAAGTGATTACTGTCACTCTTTAGTTGTTGGTTGATTATTTCTTTACTTCTCCCATCCATCCATCCGTTCAAGAAACATTACTGGAACACCTGGGTGGCTCAGTCACTTAAGCGTCTGCCTTCGGCTCAGGTCATGATCCCAGGGTCCTGCGATGGAGCCCTGCATCAGGCTCCTTGCTTAGTAACTGGAAACCTGCTTCTCCCTCTGTCTGCTCTGCCTGCTGCTCTCCCTGCTTGTGCTCTCTCTCTCTCTGACAAATAAATAAAATCTTAAAAAAAACCCAAAACATTATTATGAGCCCACTGCATGCCAGGTGCTTTGCTAGGCCTCAGAGATACAGTGATCCACAAAACAGATCCATTATCCACTCTCTTGAAGCTCTCCACTGAATGGGGCAGGGACAGACAGGACAGAGGTAAGCAGCAAGTACCTCAGGACCCCTGAGGAAAGTGCTAAGGGTGATGAACCAGGCATGTGCCCAAACCAAGAACAGTGGCCAGGCATTGGGCTTTGGTTGTTCAGGAGAGCCTGAATAAGGCAGGAACATTCTACCTGTGACTCAACGGACAAAGAGCTAGGATGGGGCATTCTCAGCAAACAGGGTGAGTCTCTCCGGCGGAAAAGACCTTGTTTACCTGCTAGAATGGGACCAGTGTGCCTGGAGAGCAGGGACAAGGACAGGGTTTTGTGAGATGTGGCTGGAGGGGCCTGAAGCCAGGTCATGTGGGGGCTCAGATGGGGTAAGGATTTTGGATTCTGTTCTAAGGGATTTTAGGAGGTGTCTTAGGGGTGTTGGGGAAAGTTCTGGGTGGGTAACTTGGCCCTGGACTGTGGGCATGCCACTTAATCCCTCGGGGTATTGGTTTCCTTATCTATGAAGTAGAATGGCTGAGGTAGGAAAAGAGAAGCTAGCCAAAATATTCTTTAAGGCTTTTTTCCTATGATTCGGAGAGAGAGCTCAGTGTCTTCTCTTTTTGGATTGGGTAATCTTCATGTCCCTCCAGAGCTGGTTCTGGGTGGTTTACAAGGCACTGGCATTTTGAAGTCTTCGGCCTTGATATTTGTGAGTTCCTTGGCCTCATAGTGTATGAGAAGACAGAATGATCCTTGGCAGTGCATCAGAATCACCATGGGCTGCTAGGGTCCTAATGTGTAGTCTGGGCTTGGACATGAGCATTTGTAATTTTTCAAGAGCTTCCTGGGTGGTCGATTCTGCATATTGGATAGATTGAAGATCCTCTGGGGATTGTGCCTCTGTGAGGGGACAAAGATGGCCCCTGTAGCCAGACTGTCTGTGTAACAGTATGTCAGATGCCTGAGACACACACGGTCTCCTGGGATCCCTCCAAGTCCAAATATGTAGGCCTACCATTAGACCAAGGGTTTTAGTTCAGAAATTATGATTACCTCACATTGCACAAAGGGAATCTGGTGCAGCCCACAGAATAAATCCATGGTAGACTGAGAGGCTTTCTGGTAGGTTTTTGTTACACTGACACATTATTTGCTGAGAAGGCAAAGGGGTTGCTTGTCATGAGTGCTGCTAGTGATCTTGGGATTGGGGGTTATGACTGGTGAGGAACATTTCTGATGCATCTTCCTACCATCCCCCAGCCACCCTCCACTGCCATGAGTAAGCCAGTTGAGTATCTGCAAGAAGCTTAAGAACCCAAGGACAGAGCTAAGTGATAATCCCATTACCTCTTATACATCTCTGAAAATATCCAGCGACCTCTAATGGCAATGACAAAGTAATTGGTAGCAAAGTTAGCATCCCACCAAAACCATCTAGAACTCTGGAAAAAATATGTGCAATGACTGTTGTCAGTTGTTGGACAACAGGCAGTGAAGGAATCTGATGTCTGAGAAGAGTAAACAAACAAGATGAGTTCTGGCTTTCTGGCTGGGGATTTCTTCCTAGTAGCATAGAGATGGGTAACCAAACAGAACATGGTAGTCTAGCCGAGTTGAAGAGATCTAGATCAGAGTTTGGGGTGGCCAAGGCAACTGGAGTTCATAGGGAAGAATACTGGAAAGAAGGGACATAAACAGAGGAAGGAATCCAGAAATCTGCATAGTAGGGTCTCCTTGAGTCGTTGGCTAAATACTAAGCTGAGTATGTATAAGGTGAAACTCCATGAGGTTGGTCAAAGAAAACAATCACTGGGAACTGTAACTAAAAATCCTCAGAACTCACATGCAAGGGAGATGTTCAAGTTTGAACTAGGCTTTGTGAGGAGATGTTATTGAACATCTGGGGCATTATTAGAGAGCACCTTAAGAATGGGACTAGACTCTCCCTGGAATAAAAACTAATCTAGACTCACTCTAGCAAAGCACAAAAACAAACCTCACAATAAGGAAGCTAATCTGCAAGTAATGCAAGTGCCAGGCATAACAAAATGCAGCATTCTTTAAAGTATGACAGCAAAAATCTACACTCACCAATATATCACACATAGTGCCCTGCATTCAATCAAAAAGAACTACACACGTAAAAAAACAGGGAAATATGACCCATGTCTGGGATAAAAATCAGTCAGTAGAAATTAGAAGACAAAGACTTTAAAACAGCTATTATAAATATCTTCAATGACTTAAGAGAAAAGATAAACAGTACAAGAGGATTATAAGAAAAAATAACCAAATAAAACTTTTAGAATTTCAAAATATGATATCTAAAGTGAAAATTTCACCAGATGAATATATTAGTTATTGATTAATGTGTACAAAATTACCACAAACTTAGCAGCTTAAAACAACACACATTTATTATCTCACAATTTCTGAGAGTTGGGAATCCACATGTGGTTTAGCTGGATCCTCTGTTTCAGGGTCTCTCACAAGGCTGCTGCAATCAACATGTCATCCAGGACTGAGGTCTTATCTGAAAGCTCCGCTGAGAGGATCTACTTCTAAGCTTTCTTAGTTGCTGTAAGAATTCAGCTCCTTGAAAGATGTTGGGCTGAAGGCTTTAGTTCCTACCTGGCTTTTAGCCAGAGGCCACCTTCAGTTCCTTGCCATATGGACTTCTCCAACATGGCAGCTTGATTCATCAAAGTATATAAGACAAAGACAATAGAGTTTGCTAGCAAAACAGAAGTCACAATCTCTTGTAACCTAATCACAGATGTGACATCCCATCACCTTTAATGTATCCTATGGATTAGAAGCAAGTCATCAATATACCCATGAAAAAGAGATGGAGATTACACACGGGTATGAATAATAGAGGTCAAGACCATTGGGGCTATCTTAGAGTCTAACTATCACAATGGGCATAATAGTGGATTAGACACTAGAAACAAAGGGCAACAAACTTGAAGATATAGCAATAGAAACAGCTGAAAATAAAGCACCCAGACAAGAAAGGGTAGGAGAAAAATAACGGAGACTCAATGAACTTGAAACAATATCATGTGATTTGACATACCTATAATTGGAGGCCCAGGCTATGGTCAGGTGGGGACAGGAGCAGCAGAAAAATATTGAAGAAGTAATGGTCAAGATTCTTCCAAATTTGATGAAAACTATAAAGTCGTAGATCTAAGAAACTCAATGAACCTGAACATTAGGCAGGATAAATACATAGGAAAGAACACCAAGAATTGTCATAATCAAATTACTGAACACCAGCAACAAAGAGGTAGTCTTTTAATTAGACAAAGAAAAAAAAAAGATAAATCACAAGGATAAGAATTACTACTGATTTCTCATTATTAATACTGCAAGCTAGAAGACAATGAAACATCTTTGAATTACTAAAAAGAAAACAAAACAAAACTCGACCTACAATTCTTTATTTAATGAACATATTCTTCAAAAATGAAGGTGAAATAAAGACATTTTTAGGCAAAAACAACAACAACAACAAAAACAACCTAAGATAATTTACTGCTGGCAGATCTCTACTATAGGACATACTAAAGGAAGTTCCTCACATTGAAGAAAAATGTTACTAGATGAAAGCTCAAATTTACACAAAAGAATGAGGAGCACTAGCAATGGTAAATATGGAGGTAAATATAAAATACCCTCCTTCTTGTTTTTAAAATTTTCTTTGTAAGTTATAGCTCTTAATGCCTATAACAAAAAAAGAAGTAAGATCCCAAACAATGACTCAGAAAATTAGATAAAGAAAAGCAAATGGCACCTAGAGTATGCAGAAGGAGGAAAATAAATGATCAACTTTATAGAGTGTAGAAAAATAATAGAGAAAATTGGTAGTACCAAAATTGGTTCTTTCAAGTGATTAGCAAAATTGTTGTACTGTTAGCTAGACTGACAAAAGATTAGATAGATAGATAGATAGATAGATAGATAGATAGATAGATAGATAGACAGAGATAGATAAGATGGCAGATAGATGATATACAGACTGATAGAAGACCCAAGTGACTAAAATCAGGAATGAAGGAGGAGACATCGCTACTGACTTTACAGAAATAAAAACTTTCATAAAAGAATACTATGAACAAGCACATGCCAACAAATTAGATAATTTCAATTAAATGGACAAATTCCTGGAAAGATACAATTACTGAAATTGACACAAGAAATCGAGAATCTCAGTAGACCTAAAACAAGTAAAGATATTAATATAAAAATCTTCTGACAAAGAAAAGCCAAGGGTCAGATAGATTCACTAGTGAATACTACCAAACACTTAAAGAATATTTAACACAAGTCATTCACAAGACATTCCAGAATATAGAAGAGGAGAGAACACTTCAAAACATCAATTGTATCTCTATACACTAGCAATAAATAGTTTGAGAATCAAATTAGGGAAAAATCAAATTAAGAAAACAATTCCAGTCTATAATAGCATCAAGAAGAATAAAATACTTAGGAATAAATATTTTAAAAGAAGACTTGTAAACTGAGTACTATAAAACATTGGAAAAGTAATTAAAGATTACCTAAATAAATGGAAAGACATTCCATGCGGATGCATCAGAAAACTTACTATTAAGATGGCAACAGTCCCCAAACTGATATACAGAATCAATGCAATCCCTAACAAAACCTCAGCTAGATTTTTTTGCAGATATTAATGAACTGATCCTAAATGGAAATGCAAGGGACCCAGAGTAGTCAAAACAATATTGAATGAGAAGAACAAAGCTGGAGCACTCAAAATTCTCAATTTAAAAACTTACTGTAAGGCTACAGTAATCAAGTGTGTTTATGGCATAAGGATGGGCAGATAGACCAATGAAATAAAATTGAGAGTCCAGAAATAAACCTTAACATTTTTGGTCAATTGATTTTCAACAAAGGGGCTAAGACTGTTTAATTAAGATAGAATAGTCTTTTTAGCAAATGATTCTGGGACAACTAGATATACACAGCAAAAAGAGGAATAAGGGACCCACGCTTGTATCATACACAAAAATTAACTCAAAGTAGAACATAGACCTAACTGTAAGCGCTAAAAGTGTCAAAGTCTTAGAAGAAAACAAAGGAATAAATCTTAGTAATTTTAGGTTAGGAAATGATTTCTTAGTTATAATACCAAAAGCATAGGTAATTAAAGAGAGGACTGATTGATAGATTGAACTTCATTGAAATTAAAAGCTTTTGTGTTTCAAAAGTTGCCACTAAGAAGTCAAAAGGCATTCTGCAGTCTAGGAGAAAAATTCTGCAAATTATAAAGCTGAATTATATCAAGAATATGTAAAGAATTCTTACAACTTAATAATGAAAAGAAAAAAAAAAACTCAGTTAAAATGGGCAAAGAATTTAAATAGACATTTCCTCCAGAGAAGATATATGAATATCCAATAGGTCCACGAAAAGATGTCCAACAATATCATTAATCATCAGGGAAATGAAAACCATGATGAGTTACCAATTCATATCCACTAGGATAAATATAATGAAAAAAGACCGATAATAACAAGTGTCGACAAGGATGTAGAAAAATTAGAACCCTCATACATTGCTGCTGGGGATGTAAAACTGAGCTGCTGCTATGGAAAACAGTTTGTCGGTTCCTTAAATGTTAAACATAAAGTTACCGTATGACCTAGCAACTCCACTCGTAGAGAAATGAAAACATATGTTTAAGGAAAAACTTGCACACAAATGTTCATAGCAGCATGATTCATAATAGCCAATAAGTGGAAACAACTCAAATGTCAATCAACTGATGAATGAATAAACAAAATGTGGTATGTCCATACAATGAAATGTTACTTGGTAATAAAATATATGAGGTACCAATACATGCTACAAAATGGATGAACCACTAAACATTATTCTTAATGAAAGAAGTCAGTCACAAAGACCACATATTACATGACACCATTTATAGGAAATGCTCAGAATAGAGCAAACTATAGAGACAAAAAGTAGATTAATAGTTGCTTAGGGCTGAGGGGTGTGTGTTGGGTGGGGATGGGGAGTGCCAACTAATGGGTATAAGGTTTCTTTCTGTGCTGATGAAAATGTTCTGAAACTAGATTATAGTGATGATTGCACAAGACTGTAAATATACTAGAAATGTTGAGAGACACCTTAAATGGGTGAAGTTTATGGTGTGTAAGCTACATATCAATAAACTGTTAAAAACAAGATGATTGTCTAAAGCAAAAATAATAACATTTAGAGCAAAGTGCATGATAACAATAATACAAAGGAAAGCAGAGGGAAGTGGGAGTGTATTGTTGAAAGGTTCTTACAGTACTGATGAAATGCTATAATTATTTGAAGCTAGAATACTATGATTAAAGATACATATTACAAATCCTAGAGCAGCCGCTAAAATCTAAGAGAAATAGCAAGCCAATAGTGGAGATGAAGTGGAATACTGAAAAAAATGAAGCCAAGAAAATGAAACAGATAGGACAAATAGAAAACAAATAGCTAGATGGTAGAGAGAAACCAAACTGTATACATTATTATATCAACTATAAGTGGGTTAAACGTTCTAATTAAAAGCTAGAGATTATCAGAGTGGACAAAAAAAGTAAGGCCCAACTACATGCTTTCTACAGGAAATAAACTTTAATAATAAAGACACAGGTCAGAAGTAAAAAGATGGATAAAAGATACAGTGTGCAAACTGTAGTTATATATCTATATATGTATATCTACATCTAAGACATAGTGTACAAACTATAAGAAAGCTA
Source organism: Leptonychotes weddellii (assembly GCF_054177405.1). Classification (NCBI taxonomy): domain Eukaryota; kingdom Metazoa; phylum Chordata; class Mammalia; order Carnivora; family Phocidae; genus Leptonychotes; species Leptonychotes weddellii. The sequence continues at coordinate 4,608,889 of NC_138372.1, forward strand.
AAGTGACTATTATCAAGCAAAGTAGACTTCAGGACAAGTACTGCTACTAAAAATAGAAATGTTTCACAATGATAAAAGGGTCAGTACATCAAGAAGACATAACAGTCCTAAATGTGTACACACCTAATTACATGGCTTCAAAATATATGCTGAATGATGGAACTGAAAGGAGGCACAGAGAAATTCATAATTATAGTGGGACATGCCAACATTCCTTTCTCAGTAATGAATAAAATAGACAGGAATTCAGTAAAGACTTTAAAACTTGAATAATGCTATCAACCAACTTGATCTAATTGACATTTTTGAAACAAAATACCCAACAATAGAAGAAAATACATTTTTTCAAATGCACATAAAACTTTTAGTAGGCCATGTGTTGTACTACAAAACAAGTCTCATTAAATTTAAAAGGATTACTGTTTCTCTGGCAGTAACAGAATTAATTTAGAATTTCAGATGTAAAATATATATCTGAAGAATTTCCAAATATTTGGAAATTAAACAACACTTCTCTAAGGGTAAAAAGGAAAAAAGAATCATAAAGGAAACTAGAAAATAATTTGAAATGAATAAAAATTAAAATACAACATATAAAATTTGTCTGATGCACCTAAAGTAAGTCTTAGAAGGAAATTTATTCTTTTTTTTTTTTTTAAAGATTTTATTTATTTGACAGAGACATAGCGAGAGAGGGAGCACAAGCAGGAGGAATGGGAGAGGGAGAAGCAGGCTTCCCGCTGAGCAGGGAGCCTGGTGCAGGGCTCGATCCCAGGACCCCAGGATCATGACCTGAGCCGAAGGCAGATGCTTAATGACTGAGCCACCCAGGAGCCCCGGAAATTTATTCTTATAAATGCTTCTATCAAATGCTTATATGATATTTACATTTGAAATCAATAAATGTGATTCATGTTAACAAATGTTTACAAGTTGATCTAAGCTTTCACATTAAGAAGCTAGAAGAAGGGGCGCCTGGGTGGCTCCGTCGGTTAAGCGTCTGCCTTCGGCGCAGGTCATGATCCCAGGGTCCTTGGATGGAGCCCGGCATGAGGCTCCCTGCTCTGCAGGAAGCCTGCTTCTCCCTCTCCCACTCCCCCTGCTTGTGTTCCCTCTCTCACTGTCTCTCTGTGTCAAAAAAAAAGAAAAAAATCTTAAAAAAAAAAAAGAAGCTAGAAGAATAGCCAATGAAAACCAAAGTAGAAAAAAGGTAATTGTAAAGATAATAGTGAAATCAATGAAACAGTAAATAGACAAACAAATAATACAAAAACTCTTTGCAAAGGTCAATAAAATGACAAACCTGTAGCTAGTCTGATCAAGAAACAAAAGAGAGAGAGCACAATTTATTAACATCATGAATGAAAAAGTATATATGACCACAGATGCTACACACATTAAGGGTAAAACCAAGGAATATCATAAACAACTTTACAGTGATAAATTTGGCAACTTAGATGAAATGGACACATACTTGAAAGACAAAAATTATTAAAATTGACAGAAAAAGACATGGAAAATTGAAATTGTAATTAAAAATCTTCCCATGGAGAAAACTCCTTCAAAGTGAATTCTATCAAACATTTAAGGGAGAAATAATGTTAAGTTTACCAAACGTTTTCAGAAAATACAGGAGATTAGAACACTTTCCAGTTCATTTTATGATACCAAAACTAGACAAAGACATTACAAGTAAAGAAAACTGTGGACCATTTTCTGTCATGAGCATAAATGTACAAATCCTTAATACAATATTTTAGCAAATTGAATGCAACTATATGCAAAAAGGACAATATACCATGATTAGTGGAGTTAACTGCTGGTATGCAAGGTTGGATTAACATTTGAAAATCAGTCAGTGTAATTCACCATATCAAAATAGCAAAGGATATTAACCATATAATTATATAATTATCTCAACAGATACAGAAAAAGTATTTGGTACAATTTAATATTCACTCATGATTAAAAAAAAAAAACTTTTGGCAAAGTAGGAATAGAAGGGAATTTCCTCAGTCTGATAAAGGGCATCTATAAAAAGCCTCATCTAATATCATACTTAATAGTATATTATTGCACTTTCTCTTAAGATTGGGAAATGGCCAATATGTCCACTCTTAACCACTTCTATCCTAGAGGTCCAAGGCAGTGCAATAAGGCAAGAAAAAGAAATAAAAAGCATACAGATGGGAAAGAAAGGAATAAAACTTTTTTATTTGCAGATAACCTGCAAATATATATAGAAAATGCTAAGGAATTTATGGGAAAAAACTGCCAGAACTAATAAATAAATTTAAGAAGTTCACAGGGAACAAGGTCGGTATTTAAAGAACAAATATCTTTCCATATATTAGCCATTTCCACATATTAGGAAAATAAATTGAAGTTAAAGAAATGTACAATTTAAGATATCATAAAAAACTTGAAATATTTTAGGCTAAAATTAGCAAAGTATGTGTAAATGGAAATGTATAAAGCACTGCAGTGAGAAATTAAAGAATACTTAAGTAAATGGAGAGATATACTTTATGCATGAATTGGAAGATTTAGTGTTGTTCAGATGGCAGTTTTCTCCAAATTGGTCTATAGCCTCAGTGCAATCTCAATCAAAATCCCATCAGCCTTTTTTTTTTTTTTAGAAATTGATAAGCTGATTCTAAAATTTTCTCCTTTTTTATATAAAACACAAACTGGATCTAGCATAGCTAAAAGAATTTATAAAAATAAGGCTTAAAAAGTTACACTACTTGATTTTAATACTTAATCTACAGCTACAGTAAGCAAGACCGTGTGGTATTGGTATCACTGGGTCGATCCATGTCTCATATAGGCAGATTTCAGGTCTCAGTTTCTGGACTTTCCTGGGAGCCAAACTGGAGAGTTAACTTAATCTTCCCTGGGAGTGATGGTGTCTGTGTGTGTGTGTGTGTGAGAGAGAGAGAGAGACAGAGAGATGGGGCTCTCTGTTCTTTTATGTGATGGTCAATCTGGGGTGTCACAAGAAGGGACACAGGAGAGGCTCAGGAAGAGAAAGTTACACTCAGAGGTCCTAGGAACAGGGGGTGTGACACACACAAAGGGTCCCATGAGAAGACGCCAGGGTGGTCACAAGAGAAGGGGCCATAAATGAAGGGAGGAGAGAAACCTAGGTCTTTATTGGAATTTGCATGGGAAAGGCAGGGCAGGGCGGGATAAACAGTTTAGGATTGGGTGGTTTGAATAATTTCAGTGGGCTCTAAACTATAGGAATAGTCCCTAGTTGCCTGGTGCTTGGCCCTGGGATGATTAAGGCGGAGGAATATTGCCTCCTGGGATTAAAGGCCAGGCAGAGGTAAGGCCTAAAGTTGGTTAGTTTGCATATCAAAGGCATGCTCCTCACAGAGCCCTTTGCTATCCCTCCGAATCAGCTAGCCTTCAAGGGCAGTCTCTCCCTAGCCAGAAAGGTTTTTGAGTTTCAGAAATGTAAGGTGAGTAAATTCTGGAGACTCACTATAAAACATTGTGCTTATTGCTAACAATACTATATTATAGATTTAAAATTTGCTAAGAGGGTAGATCTTATGTTAAGTGTTCTTACTATGCACACAAAATAATAATGATGATGATGACAAATACTGGGGGTGGGAGGAAGCCTTGAGAGGGGATGGATATGTTTATGGCTTTGATGGGGACGATGGTTTCATGGGTGTATATTTATCTCCAAGCTCATTGAGTTGTGTATATTAAATATGTACAGCTTTTTACATGTCAGTCATACCTCAGTAAAGTGGTTTGAAAGAAGATGTCAGAACATCATAATATGCAGAAAATAAAAAATGTAAACCATACAGACTCATTCTCACATTGCCTCATAGATAGACTGACTTTCCCAAGAAGCCCCTCCATGGCACAGAGAATATGTCTTTTTTTTTTTCTTCTGTCTCCTCCTTCTCAAAATAAAACACCTTCCTCTTCTCTACAGTTTCAAAATAAATATGTAACCATTGTAAAAATAAAAAAAAAAGTCAGACGATATAGCAAAGTGGGGACAAGATTAGATTCACCCTAAACCCATGATGTACACACTTCTGAAGGGTTTTCTCTCTCTCTCTCTTTCTCTCTCTCTCTCTCTCTCACACACACACACACACAGAGGCTTTTACCAAAATATGGGATTATATTGTACACACTATTTCGCACTTGCTTTTTTTCACTTGATTCCATGTTAAGTGATTTATGTCATTTTTAATAGCTCTGTGTGATGCCATACAGTCAATCTACTCACTGCCACTGGACACAGAATATTACTACTGTTTGCTATTAGAAGTCACACTGTAACATCCTTGTATTTATTCAGTATTCCTTCAACAAATATTTGAGGACTTACTGTGAGCCGGGCTTTTCATACTTGTCCAATTGTTTTCTTGGGTATATTCCTAGAAATGGAATAGTAATGCTGGGTCAGAGGGTATAGCGACCTAAAAATTGGATATAATGGCTGGATCATCCTTTGGAAAGATGGTGTGAACTTACCAATGCGCCAGTGATGATCGCGAGGTCCTGCTGCCCCCACCCCCCCAGGGCTTGGCACAGGCAGGGCTCATAGTCGGGGCCTTGTATCATTAACTGAGGTAAGAATTACTAACAGGGGTGAAGCCTTTTATTTCGCAAACATTTGTAGCACAGCACTGCGTGTGTGTGCGTCATGCCTTCTTGTCGCTCAGAGAGGAAAGAAGAGTCCGCCTTGGTTCAGTGTGTGTGCAGCTTCCATGGTGAGTTTTCTAACCCCACGCAGCCATTCAGTAACAAAGACGCGCGTCATGGAAGGCACCAGTGATGATGCTGAGTGCTTTTCGTACCTTGTCTTAACTCCACAGCTCTGGGTGTTTCACAGATGAGAGGCTGAGGCTCTGCGGTTGAACAGTCACAGGGCCGCCCAGCTGGTGAGCGGGAGCGCCGTGATTCCGGTGCAAGACACCCTAACACCCAAGCTCAGATTTGAGCTCCAGTCATGGACTTGGGACCTTAACTGGTCTTTCTTTTCCTAATAGCTTTGGCTTTGGAGCTTATCCATTTCAGAAGTATTTATTGAGCACCTCCCAAGGGCCAGGAGAGAATAGAGTGGGCAAGGTCTGGGCCCTCATGGAGCTTTGAACCAGGGCGAGGAGACATAATTTCATCACTTAATTGTGTGAGAGGAACTATGATCAGTGCCATAAAGGAAAATCAAGGGACTCTAAGACCTTCTAGCAGGGGGATCTGGTCTACCAGGAAGGCAGCTGTGAAGAAGTATGCTCCCTGAGATTGTTAGTGAGGAAGGGTGGGGAGGGCATTAAGGAGAAGGGGCAAGCGTTCCAGCAGAGGGAGAGCCTGTGCAAAGGCCCTGAGGCATGATGAAGTGTAGTGTGCTGGAGGAAAGTCATGAAGGCCAGTTAGTATATGTGGAGCTCAGAGTCTGAAGGGACATGAGAAGAGTGGGAACTGAGCCTTGCAGAGTCTCCTGAGCTGCGTCAAGGTGTTTAGAATATAGCGTTGGAGCAATGGGGGCCTTTGGAAGGTTTAAACTAGGGGAGTAGTATCCTTGTATTGTTTTAAAAACATCACTTAGGTTGTTATAGGGAGGATTGACAGGGGTGCAGTGGGGTGCAGATTCAAACAGGAGGGACTTCTCTTTCCACTGTTCCAAGCAAGTGGTCCAGCTCCTCTCTCTCTCTCTCTCTTATTTTTTTTTCCTTTCTTCTTCTTTTTTCTGATTTGATTAGTTTCTTCTCCCTCTTCGGTCTTACCATTCTGGGCCTCAGGCTTCAGAAGTGAGAGGCTACAGATGGCTCAGGTCTTAGAGCAGTGAAGTCAGGGGACCAGCAGCCCCAAAAGCTGTCATATGTCACACAAGTCATCTTTCCAGAGCTGCAGCTACCTTCCCGGCAGAATGTCAAGCAGCTTGGTACGAGGAGCATCTGCTCTGAGCAGCTCCGAGCATTGTCAGAACACCATAAACAAAACGGTCAGGTTTCTGCAGATAGCCTCCTGGCCTCCACCAGCACACTTGGCCGCACTGCGGGCCGGCTTTCTCTTCCGGCATCTGTCTTCGGCACTTACAAAGCCCACAGTGCAGGGCTTTGGAAACAGGGCTTGGGATGGCGTGCAGTCTGCATGCTAAAATGCCAGGGCTAAAGCAGGAGCAGGACTCAGGGAGCCACCCTCGCTGTGTCTGATCTCTGGAACGAGAGGCAGGCTCCGTTCCTGCTGGGGACTCCTGGACCAGAGAGGAAGGACTTGCCCAGCAGGATCCTTATCCCAGAATCCCCCGGGGAAGGAAGGGAGAGAAGGCAGGCCCAGAGATGAGGAAGGAGCCCTCGGTTGCCATAGAAACCTTGCAGCATCTGTAAAGGCCACTCAGCCCTCCTTGGACACCTTTGTTCCTGGAAATGTCAGAAATACCTGGCCTCAAAAAAAAAAAAACCCAAAAAACAAAAACCAATGACGATGGTCTTCCCAGCCTGATGCGTATCCATGCCTCTTGCCCACCTGGGCGCCTGGCCTCATGCTAGTCCCCTCCACCCTGTCTAGCTGGCCGGTCATCAGAAGCCCTCTGGTATTCTGAATTGTGGTCACCAGCAAAGAACACTGAGGATTCATCTAGACAGCAATCTTGGCTCATTTGAGGGAACACTGGAATGGTTCCCCAAGCCCCCTGCTTCAGTGGTAAGACCTTCCTGACCCAAGGATCAAAGTCCTGGGCTTGGCCCAGGTGTGACTCTAAGAAGGGCCTCCTGCATAGACAGCCTCCTTCCGGACTCTTGGTGGCAGCCTGCTGAGGGTGGGCTCTTGGCGCCTGTGGGTGTCCAGGAGAGCGATCAAGGGCAGGCTCTTCCTGGGGAGGCAGCGTTCTCATTGCCGTGTGGCCCAGGTTTGCAGTAATGGTTCAGGTAATTGCTTTGTAATTAACTGCATCACCTTCTTCCTATTTAATAAATAGCATGAATAAAACCAACCTGCATGTGGTGGGATTGTAATTCAAATTCCATGGACTAGAGCTGCACATTTTTCATTTAGCATGTAAGGACAGTTTCTGTGTAAATTATTTCGAAAGGTTCTCCATGGACTAATGACATTAGTGTCTGGGTGGATTGAAATTGTCTGAGTAATTGATACTACAACGGCGTGGTACATCTTGGAGAAAGGAATTGGCACTGTAACTTGTATACTTTTTTTTATTAAAGCCAAATTAGGAGAGAGCTGCTGAAAAGCTAAAACAAATATTTCATAAACAAGAATCCAAAATGTGACACATTTGTTTTGACTTAAAGAGCCAAATTCTTTACAAACACAGAATTAATGGTTCCATTGCTAAACTTTCCACAGGAAAATGATGAGTGCTGACAAACATGGAAATGCTCCCTTTCCCCTCAGCTGGTCGGCCAGGTCCCCCTGACCCAAGCACGGGGCTTCCCTGCATCCAGCCCGCCCCCGTCCCCCCTTGGCCCCCGCTGACTGGTGGTAGAAATTGTGGTAAGGATATTCATTCACTTTTTAAAACACAGACTTGTAACTTTTTTTATTTATAACTAGGCAGAATATTAATCTTGCAAACCAATTCAGGAATCTCTTTTTAAAAAAAGGCCTTCTGGGCTTGAAGATGGTAGGTATATATTTAATAAAGTGAAATGCTTTATGGTTAATTGTCACAGGCCTGGTCTACCACATGGAGGAAATAATTGTTGTAGAAACAAGAATAAAACCTTGTTCCCAGGTAGGTAAATGTCCTGAAAAATTGGATTCCATCCCCTTGAGTGTGAATCCTTGTGAATTAAGCCTTCCTGCAAAAAGACGTCAAAGAGGCAAAGTAGAAAAGCAATCAAAAACTTAAAAACGAGTATGTTCTTAAATGAAAGAATTAATCATGCTAAATTAGAAAAAGTATTAAAATAGTTTGAGTAATGCAGACTGAATATCAATATAATTGCAACAACTTAATTTGGCATAAAAAACATCTAATGAAATATTTTAATATCACTGTCCATTCAATTTACCAGCTTGAATTTCATGGGGTATTAAGTGGTTCTTAAATTATCATTGCAAAACCTTCCAAATTCATATGGGGCTTTTGTTGTTGTTGTTTATGGAAGGAGTGAGAAGTACATCTGTGTGTGTGTGTGTGCATGCGCGTGCTTATTGAGTCTAAATCCCAATTCCTACTTTGTAGAAGTGGTTCGAGAACCAATCCCTCATTCTTGTCAACTGTGCCAAGAATCAGTGTTTCCTCCACGTCGGGAGCCTTTGTCCCCCTGGGGCCAGAGTTCCCTGTGTGATCCTGAGAAACGCTCAGTTTAACCAGACAAAGAGGGGGCTCACACTCATCCAGGTCAAACCTTCATTATGCAGTTGAAGCAAATGATCACCCCACTGTTGCCGGAAGGGAGTTTGAAGGAGGCTCATTTCCTGTGGATTCTCTGACTCACAGAGCGCAATGGAAACAGCCAGTACGCCAGAGAGGAACTCCAGATGGCAACTGCCTAAGCGTGCTGTAGTCCCAGCACCCTTACCTCTCCCGACACGGTGCTTTTCTAGCTCTGAGACTGATCTGCTCCACACATCCCATAGGCTCTTGCCCTTGTGTGGGGGTGCGGCCATTTCTGTCCCTGTAACGTCCTTCTCGTTCTCTGTGGCTCTCGCCTTTCTGGCCCCAGATTTGCAGAGCAAGTCTACTGGGGCAGCAGTGACCAGTGATCCTCCCTTCACTCAACTGGGGGACCTTCATGCCGCATCTCAGGAATCGTTGGTAGCATTTGATAACAGCTCAATTTGGCCTCCATAGAACTCCTCTTTCATGGTGTTCTTGACCCAGAAATCCGGGTCTTGGTGACCTCTCTCTCACCACTCCTTCCTCATGCAGGCTTTGGCGTGAGGCTTGAAAGCAACTCTACTTGAAGGCTGAGGACCGGAAAGGAAGATTGGGTTGGCATTTAGAGATCACTGGGGTACAAAGTGGTTTGGTTGTGTTGCCTTGGGCTGTAGGGAACAAGTGAAGTTTCTGAGCAGGAGAAAAATATGACAAGTGTCCACAAGATTTATGTATGACAGTGCACATCACAGCAGTATTGATTAGTGTGGGAATTGAACAACCTCACTTTCCAACAATAAGGAACTAGGTAAATAAATCATGGTACTCTATAAATATTCGTTGAGGAAATGATTATATAGACGAGCATAAAGAAGAACAAAAAAGAAAATAAATCATCTCTAATCCCATCTCCTGATATCACCACTGCTAGGGGTTTGGTGTATTTCCTCTCCCCCGATCACCACACAAGATACACGGTACCCACTGTCTACACTGCCATCCCAACTCTATTAGACATTCCACGCGTGCTTTTGATGCAGCTTCTCTGCTGAATGTTATGTTGTAAGCAGGTTCTCATGTCCTCCCATAGTCCTTGCAGTCCTGACTTGGAATGGACATCTGCTGTACCCCTCGAAGTGCGGACAGACACATTCCCTTCCCACTCTCCACTTTCTCCAAGGCCGTCTCATCCATGCCTATGGCTCCATTAGAACCTGCCCACAGATGATTCGAACTTCTCTACTTCCCGTGCCCCCAGACCTCTTCTCTGAGCTCCAGATAGGACAGTCAGGTACCCATTTGACCTCTCCAGTCAGACCCAGCAGGTCCATCCGACCCAAACTCATTACCTTTGTCTTCATGTGTCTCTGTTTTAGTGAATGGCAACACCAACCATCCAGTTATGCTAGCCCAAATCACGATTGGTTCTTCACAAAATCTTCTCTCCCAGTCCCTCATCCAAACAATTCAGATCCCTTTCTGTGAGATCCTGAATCTCACAAATCCATCCCTTTCTTGCCATCCGCTGGACCATCACACGGGCTCAAGATATCACCACATGGACTTAGCCTTGTCCTTCCAAGTGGTGCTCCTGGGTCAGCTCTGGCCCCCCGGATGTTCTCCGTGCTGCCACTGAGGGGCTCTCTACCATGCAAACCCCGTCAGTCCCGCCTCTGCTCTCAGGAGGAGATCTGGAAGTGCTGGGTGGAAACTGAGACTTTGGGGTCAGGCTGCCCAGGTGGAGTCTCTGTTTTCCCTCCTGCTACCTCTGGGGCCTTGTGTGTTTTATGTACATTCTCCCATGTTCCTTTTCTCGTCTTCCGTGAGGATTAGATGAGTGAGTCACAGTGTTCCTAGCTGGGCCGTGGCATACAGAAAGGCTATTTCAGTATTTGCTGTTGTTATTCTCATTCTGCTGTTGTTGCCTGCAGGGTAAGGATTGCAGTATGGACATACCGACCACAGAGTAAGCCCTTGGTTAGTGTTAGTGTTTTTTTATTGTCTCTCCAGCCTCCTGCTGTGTCATATGCTTCTTCTGGCCCTGCACTGCACACGGCTCCTTCAGTTCTTTGTGCCCACTTACCACAGGGCCTTTGCACACATTGTTCTGCCTGCAACACTTCCCTCTCCTCTTCTCCTAATTAACCTATCCTCAGGTCTTCCCTTAACTGCTGCTTCCTGGCCTCACTGACCAGATCACATCTCCTTGATGTTGGATGCCCCTTCCCAGAGAATCCAGAGAATGTGTCCGGGAAGGATGGCATGGTGGAGTGGAGTCTCCATGATTCAGTACCCAGTGTGGGGGAAGACACAACTCAAGCCACCCTCTTGGGATCCCGTTTCTCCTGCACGTCTCTCCCAGAGTGTTCCGGTGGCCTCTGGTGGTGACTCACCATCCCGAGGCTCCTTCTGGTCAAGTGGCCCCAGAGAGAGCCATGCGTGGACCTAGCAGATGACTTTTTCAGACAGCTCACTTCCACGTCACCCCTGCCCCCACAGACACAGCTGCCAGTGGGAGAATGGATCATGAGGATCAGCAAGAGCCGATTTCCGGTTCTTTGTTTTCTTTTAATTTGAGAGAAGACAGACAGAACCTTGTCAGGTAATTACCTCCCAGAGGCAAAAGTGTTGGAGCAACTTTCCAGCCAAGTCCGTGATTCATACTGCCTTCCGTGGTGGATTGTTCTGATACACATCTGGTAAGCTCCGTGATGTGCAGGCTGTCCCTGCCTGTGGGAGTTCTTGGCCTCTGGTGTTAATGACTTCTGACTCAAGGATCATCCATAGTTCTCTGAAAGCCATTAGATGGGAGGCACCAGTGCCTTGCCCTTCTAACGGCAGCTCTTCTAATCAGACACCAAAGTCTTCTTTTTCCTTTCTGAAATACAGACCACATATACTACAGCTTGTGGACAGCTGAGCTATTTTCTTTTCTTTTCTTTTTTTTTAAGGGTTTTATTTATTTATTTGAGGGCGAGAGAGAGAGAGCTAGAGAGAGCACAAGCGGGGGGAATGGCAGAGGCAGAGGGAGAAGCAGACCCCTCGCTGAGCAGGGAGCCCGATGTGGGCCTCGATCCCAGGACCCTGATCATGACCTGAGCCGAAGGCAGATGCTTCACCAGCTGAGCCATCCAGGCGCCCCCAGCTGAGCTATTTTAAAGATGTCGGTGCAACAGGACTCCCTAACCTAAACGTCACATGAAGGGAAACCAGCGCTCAGGGGACCACCTCCCAAATCTGCTCCACCTCTTTTAAAACCAAAGATTCACATGTCCTCCTTTTCAGGTGAAGGTAGGGTCCCTGGAAGGATCAGGCAGCCCCATTTGAAACTTGGTGACGACAGCACCTGGCAGCGACCGTAATTGTCTCACTTCTTCCAAGCCGCCCTAGTGGAGGAGGTCCCTACGATGCCAAGCTGGGAGCAGCAGGAGACTCATGATGCAGGTGGCCATGGACGTTTCTAAATCATTTACGGATTCACAGGCCACATGTGTCCTGTTCTCACAGCGGAAAGGCCAGGAAGGAGACCTGCTCTTGCAGCATGTGTTCTCAAAAGTGGCTCTTTCCGATGCTCCCACCACTGTGCTGAGCAAGCCTCCTGCATGCCAGGCTCTGAGGACCGATGCCACATGGGCTCTGCCCTCAGGGTGCCCACTGCCGGAGTGCCAAGCGGGCGGGGGAGGTGGGGCGGGGGCAGGGAAGACCTCACAGGGAGATCAGCATTGATTGGAGTCCTGAAGGGTGAGGAGGAGCGGATCAGGTAGATCCCGGTATCAGGCAGGGCTTTAAAACTTTGGAGTGGTGATTCCAGATCTGGGATCTCGGGGTGATCCCAGATGATAGTCTCAGGGGTTTCCACTGTTTGTAGCACTTCAGAAACCCAGAGATCTTTCATGAGAAGGTGTGTCTATGGCCGTTGTGTCTGATCTCTTCTCTTTGGCTGGAATTCTGTCCATTCAGAGTGGTAACGCCGCCATCGCCCTGAGAAGCACTGATGGGTAATGGAAGTGATCACCATGTCAACCAGGGTTCTGGTAGCCAACGTTTTTCCACGTGGGGTGAAGATTTTTGGAACCACCAGGCTGGAACACTGGCTCTCAAATCTCAAAGCATGTTAGGCTCCTATTATGAGTCTTAAATGACCCCGAGTGTTCCTGTGTGATAGTCAGCAAGTGAGAGATGTGGGGGGCTACGGAGGCTGAGTGCAAGGAGAACAGGCTTGAGTGAAAACCCGTTTCACCTTTACAAGCAGTGAGATCTCAGGCACGTGAATGAACCTTTCCCAGCCTCAGTTTCCCCCTCTGAAAATGAACACAGAGGGGCTCTAAGGATTCCAGATGGTGTGTATAGAGTTTTGCTCAGTGCCTTTCATTGTAACTACTCCCACCCCTATTACTATAAGCATCAAAAATTGTGATTATCACCATGAGACTTAACCCGATCAGTAGAAATTAACTTGATCTGATTCTTTATAGCTGAGATCAGCCTGCCTGAGCTTTTTGCGGAGATCAGAGAATGAGGAAAAGAGAAGTTATTTTTATCATGAAACACTTGGCAAGGAGAACAGACTTGAGGTTGGAGGGAGGGAGAGGCTACAGAGGGGCTTTTAGCCATCAGGAGCAGCTTGAACATAAACATGGTGAGGCACCAGTGGGAAAAAGTGGGCCCAACATCCCACCAGGGGCCTTCCTGTGTTCCTGCAGAGTGCGTGTATTGTAAGGCCGAACATGATCATCGCTATTCATGTGTTTCAGGACTCAAATTGGGTGTTACCTCCTCGTGATGGTGCAAACAGGCACTGTCGTCATCTGAGGGCAAAGAGCTCTGAGGAGGTCTGGTCTCATGAGATTGCTAATTTGTATGTACAGACTGCTCTTGGGACTGAACTGAGCTATTCTGATAAAAGTCCTCCGTCTTCTCCTTCATCATCATCATAGCTAATATTTTCGTATGGTGTACTGGTCAGGAGAGGCTAGGCCAAGCCCTGGTAACAAATAAACCTGCAATACCATGGCTTAATATGATATGGGTTCCCTTCTGTCATCAGAACCCTGGTAGGGTCAGATAGCTCTCCTGAGTGGTTCTCCTCCAGGCAGTGACTCACGGGTCCCAGCTCCTTTCATTGTAGGGTTCTACCATCTTAGAGTCTTTACTTCACATCCCTGAGGACAGAGAAGAGAGAGAAGGTGTTTTAGGAGCCAGGCCTGGAAATGGTATTTATCACTTTTACCCTCATTTTATTGAAACTCTGTCATATGGTCAATTTAAGTGCAAGGGAGGCTGGGAAATGTAGTCTCTCTTTGCCCGAGAGGAAGAAATGACACTGATGAGCACTGGCCAGTCTCTATGATGTGTATATTATCTCACGTAATTTTCCAGAGAACCCCAAAGACTTAGTGCCATTATTATCCCTATTTATATTTGAGGAACCTAAAATAGAGAGAATGCCTGACTTACCCTGGTAAGTGGTGGAGCCAGGATTCGGGAAGAGAAATGTGGGACTCTAAAATCTACACTTGTACAGGAACACTCAACACAGTTGGAAGAGCTTGGCATCTAGAGTGCTTTCCTGACAGAAAAAGGTTGCTTTATGTCCTAACCCCCCAGAGCACCTTACCTCTATTTTACTTTGCACTATGGTCATTCAACTTGTCTTCTCTACCAGATTTTAAGTTTCAGAATCAATGTCAGATATGCATCTCTGCACCGTCCTTAGCCTAACAGATACGTAGCCAGCATGGAATAGAGTGACTCTGAGATGGGTCATTAAGTCAATAGGGCATCTGGAGTCATGGGCGTGGAAGGGAAGAGGCAGGAAAAGAATAATGTGGATGAAGACCCAGAAGAAGGGGGATGCAGGAAGGCCAAGGGTGAAGCAGGGGTTGAGAAGGAGGAGCTGCTCATTGTGTTGTATGCGGCGCAAGCATGAAGGGGGAGAACACTGGGAGAGAACCAAGGCATCGCTGGCGCCCTTGGAAAGTGCAACAAATGATGGGCAGAAGCCAGAAGACCAAGGATCGAGGAAGAGTGGGAAGAGGTGAGGGCGGTCCAAGGATCGAGGAAGAGTGGGAAGAGGTGAGGGCGGTCCAAGGATCGAGGAAGAGTGGGAAGAGGTGAAGGCAGTGAGTTAGTACAGGCTGCTCTGGTGAAGTGGACAGTGTGTCCACAGGTGGGCTGAGCTTGGGAGTCTCCCATGTGTGTCTGTGTGAGGGAAAAGGAGTAGGAGGGGCAAGAGTGAAGAAGAGTTGAGGGAGAGGGTTGATTTGAGACCCAGTCCCAGAGGACAAAGGAAGGCAGGAGGTCAAGATCACAGGCGAAGTGCTGACCTCGGAGAGGAAGGAACATTCTTTCCTCTGAGGCAGGTGAAAAAGAGCAACATGGGTCCGGTTTCCTTATTTATAAAACGATGGTGCTTCTCCCTATACCCCCAGCCTTTGTAGTTATCAAGAGTGTCCCCAAAAGTAATGTCTACTCAGAACCCCAGAATGTGACCTTACTTGGAAATATGACTGCAGATGTGATTTATCAAGTCAAGATGAGGTCATACTAGAAGAAGGTGACCCTAAACCAGTGACTGTTGTCCTTATAAGAGGGAAGCTTGGGCACAGACACTCAGAGGAGGCCATGTGGGATAGAGCTGGAGACTGGGAGATGCAGCCACGGTCCAAGGAATGTCAAGATTTGTGGGAGCACCAGAAGTGTAAGAGGCAAAGAAGCATGCTCCCCCAGAGCCCTCCGAGGGAGCATGGCCCTGCCCACACCTGCATTTTGGACTTCTGGCCTCTGGAAGTGTGGGGGGATCCATTTCTGTGGCTTAAAACACACAATTGTAGTAATCTGTACAGCAGTCCCGAGAAATTAATACAGGGGGGAACATAAAGGCGCATTTAAAAGTAGCGGGACATGTATAATTACCATGAAATGTGTGGCATCTTCATCAAAGTCATCATAAAAGGGAGAGTCATGGACATGGCCTGGCGGAGGTGAGGGGATGGAGGGGGAGAGAACTCAAAGTTTCCACCTTCGAAAGTGCTTTTCCTTGGCTCAGATGGAGGCTTTCTCCTGCATTATCTGCACTCTCTCCGGATTTAGGTGATTAAAAAAACATGGTTTCTCCTTTTACTGGTTGCCTGCAGCCTGAGTAGAAGCAGTGCATCTGCTTCAGTTTGGGACTGGGAAGCAGAGCCGTAGGTGGGGTGCACGTCGCCTGCCTTCCAATCCCTGGGGGGGGCCGTGATGTTTGGGGGAGAGTGCCATGCCCCCGGGTCGCGTCCAGGCCATTCTGCATTTCCAAATGGACGTGCCACCTTAATCTTCCAGCTCGCGTGGAAATAGATCTTACATATTTTCTCCATGTGAAAAGTGATGGTCTTCAGCTTTTCTTGCCTTGTGTCAATAGAAGCCCTTCTCATCCATTATTCTCTTGTCACTGTCGCCATCACCACCGTCAATATCACATCGGGAGAATGAGCGCAGCATCTTTCGCCTGGCCCTCTCTGATGGAGGAGAGCAATGGAATGACACTCCCAGTCCCTGGAAAACCCGCAGCCGTTTTCAGTTCATGCTTTTAACCAACATGTTCTTTGAGGTTCCTTTTGACTTTACTATTCTGGAATCTCCCCTGATGTAGGAGATGAGGACGCTGACCCATGAGTGAAGTGATGCTCCCAGGGTCACTCAGCTCCCAGTAGCTGGATGGGAATCGGCTGCTGGCTCCGGGGGAGGGGGTGGTGCACGATGCAGCCCCCCAGGCTCATTTTCACATTCTTCTGAGTCTGCCAGAAACTTAGGAGCCATGGAAGCTGCTGAGTCACGTGCCGGGGGAATGGGTGGGGGATGTGGGGTCTGGTTTGCTCAGGTTGCACCCACTGAAAGCCCCACGTGGGCCTCCACTCCAGGAGCAGACGCAGTGTCCTGGGGGAGGTGGAGACAAGAGCAGGCAGAGAAGTGCAGGGGCGACTGCGCTGTGGCGGGACCACCCCTCCAGCCGGAGCTGGGATTCAGTAGAGCTGTGCCTGACCGGAGCGTGCCATGCTGGTCTGGAGAACCTAGGCTCTGGCGCCAGCATGACCTCTCTCTGCCACGCGGTCGTCATGTCACGACAGTGGGCCTCTCTGAACCTCAGTTTTGTCATCCAAAATAAGACTGAATAATGCAGACCTCCTGGGAGTTGTTGAGAGGAGGTGCACGTGAAGCGCCTGTTCCCAGTGGGCCGACTGTCCCTCTGAGTCACCCTCCCCATCACACCTAGTGAACAGTCTGCTGGTATTTCTGAGCAATGAGTTAGCGGCTGCTGGAGGGATGCTCATCGGGGCTACTTCAGCTGCCCGAACAGCTCCAGCCCGCGCTGGGCTTTATGCGTCCCTCTTCTGTGCTCTCAGAAGTAGGAGAGCTGCGAACTTAGCCCAGGACTGGGTGGCCAGTGTGGACAGGGCAGCCGGCCTGGCTCCATTCCACTGGCGGCATTCACTGTCAGACATTTCTGGTTGTCACCCAAATTTGGCTTCTCAGTTGGGACTCTCGAGGTGCATCCTTCTCTCCAACAACTGTCTGGAAGCAGAAAGTGGTGCAGGGAAGAGAACCAGCCGCCAGCCACCCCCGCTGTTTGGACTGGGCTCTGCGGATGGAAACAGCTGAGAATGCCGGCCGAGGGCACGCATGCCCGTCTCAGAGCTGGTGCGTGCGTCGTGGGGAGGACGTATGGCGCAAACACACTCTGACGTTTATAGTGAATATTTTAGTTTGCAGAAATTTGAAATTAAATATACTTTCCACCTACACTCTGAAAAATCCATTTATAGAAACCAAATCAAATTGGAGATCTAAGGACTGGTGGCCAGAAATGAAATATTTTAAAAATAAAATATATGGAGATTGAATTGCTGAAGCGGTGGCTTGCTCCGAGGCTTCCCAGGATGTGAGCTGGAGGGAGGCTTATTGGACAGAGCCTTCTCTGGGGATCAATTCCGAACTACTCCTACATACTGGCAGTTGGAAAAGGGAAAAAAAAAAAAGTTCTTTGAAAGAACTTATTTAGCAGCAGAGCCAATATTCTGTGTTTTCTGGAAGCCACCTTGTATTTCAGCTCTGGTGGATGTGTTGTGTGTGTGTGTCTCTTGCGGATCTTTGTGGGAATTGCCTGAACGCTCCGGAGAGGCTGGGGGGCCGCATTAACGGCCCCGCCTCCCCCCCCCACCCCAGCTTCTGCTACCCCAGCCTCACCATTCATCCTGAGGACTTAATTATCTTCTGAAGGATGATATAAACTGGTACGGCTCCTTTCTGCCGAGCCCCCCTCTCAGTACTCAGGAGAGAGAAGCTCAAACTCAACTCTGGCTTACATCTCTGAAATGTTCCCTGATTGAATTCCTTCTGAAGAAACCTCTTCCCGGCCCTTTAAAACTCACAAGGGCTGCCGTCTCTCCCCCTCCTGTTAGGGGCTCTGGCGCCCTGGTGTACATTTGTGTGCTAGACTGCACCCATGGACACGTCTGAGGAAACTCAGCCACTTCGCCCAAGTGAGTAGATGTCATTGCCCTTCATGTTCCCTGCTCCCTTCGAGAGGAACGCCTAATTCAAAGCCAAGCGTTTTCTGCAGCCTTGCTTTCATCTTTAGGAAATAGGCATTGGAGTTCCTGTGGAGTGCTGCCCACCCCTGCCCCACCTCCCGTCTCCCAGCAGACAGACATCAGGAGGGATCTCTTGGAAAGCCAGTCCTCTCCTCATTCTCCCGGCAGCTGGGGCAAGAACCACGCTAAGCAGCAACAGGCACTCGGCATGCGGCCCAACTCCCTACTGGGTTGCTGGGACTCGTGAAGCCCCGATAATTTCCATGTAGGTTTTCTGCTGTCTCCCACCCATTTACTGCTTCCCAGCAGATAGGGAAGGGCCTGGGCTGGAGAAGCGGTGGGGGCTGGTAAAGGAGGGAGAGAGTCAAGCACAGCTTGTCCCAGCAATGAGAGAGATCCCGTGTCCAGAAGCTGCCGCGGAGGCCTGCGGGGCCGGGGCTGGCGTGCAATGGCAGGCCGCCGGCCGCAGAGAGTCATGCCCTCCTGCACCTGGAGGCCTTTCCGGGGCTGGTGTTGCTCTGACACTCGGTGTGAGCAGAGCTCCTTGGGTCGTTTGTCAGCCAAGACAGAAGAGTCACGATGAGCCGATTTATCGGGCATACAGAGTGTGGTCCAGATTGCTCTGTGATCCATGTGCGCATCTTCCTGCTTTGATTTGTTGGTCATTTGCTTTCCAGCCGTCCACCGGGAAATGTATTTATCATCACTACGTTCGTCTTGTGGCTGTCTGTTTTCATCTGCTACAATGAAGATGCTTCTATTTCAATGTGATTGAAGCAGGGTGGCAGAAATGGACCGAATCGCACTTAGGACGGTCCGTGGGGGAGTCTAGACATGAATTACCCCCAGCTTGGTGCCTCAAGGTGTGTGGGTCCCCTTGGAGATGAGGATAGCTTCTTGTAATAGCGCTGCCACTGATGGCTTCCCAGAGTCCCGAGCTCAGCCGTGCCCCTGACTTCCTCCAAAAACTCCGAAGCACCCCGGGGGGCCTCTTGGAGCCTGTTGGAGGAAGGTTTTCAGTCATGAGCATTTGGCTTTCATAATTCTTTTTCTGCCTCCTGCCAGCAGTCGCAGGCCTTCCCCCATTAAAGCGTGCGAAGATACTGTGCGCAGGCATTTTCCCAGGGGAGATGCAGTGGGGCCCCAAGTCCAGAGTAATCCAGGCTTCCCTCCTTTCTGGGCAGAGGGTATCAGGTCATCCTGGGTGCCCATGGGAGGAGGCGCCGGACCAAGGTCACCCCAGAACCAGTTCCCCAGAAGTGTGCATGCCTGCAATGCTCAGGCGCAGGCCAGCTCCAGGTGGTAGGAGGCTCCCTTGAGGCTTCGTGGATGACGCTGTTCTGTTCAGCCAGGTCTGACCGCTCTGAGGGTTTATACTGTTCCCCACTTGTGCAGGGTCAGCACTGGGGGCTACACTGAGCTTCCAAGAGCAGGCAATGGGGGAAACTCATCAGCTCTCAACAGTGACTGTGCAACTGCAGAGATGTGCCATCCCCTTAAAAGGATGGTGGCTCTCAGGTTCCCAGGACTGGCCTGTACCTGATGTCCCTGGGACAAGGGGGAGTCTCAGAAGCAGTGTTTGGGGGACAGGCTGTCTTGGCCAGCAGCCAGCTCATACACAGTCCTTGGTGAGGCCAGCGCCATGGAGAAAGGGCTGCCTTGGCCACATCTGCCCAAAGCCTTAAACCTGGAAACCACCCACCTTGTCTCCTTCGGCTTCCCAGAGAGAATGCTCTAAATCACACAACTTTCTGGTCCCTGGCATAGTGATTTCCTTTCAGACATTAATAAATGGGTATTTTCATCTTATCCCTGTGCCTGATGAACTTGGCTAAAGGGAATATGGTCAGTCTCAGACTGCAATCACATGGGGCCTCTGAGCCTGCAGGTGAGGGCCAGGCCTGCCCGAGGCACAAGTATCGGGCAGCGAGTCCTGCTGGAGTCCTTCCCCTATAGGGCTGTGAGGCCACCACTCTTGATCGCAGGTCTGCCCCACAGCTTCCCTCCATGCTGGCCCTGGTCTCCAAGGTCATTCTGGTGTGGACTGCCCCGCCTCCCCCTTGCTGCCTGGCCCATTGTCCCGTTGAGGTCAGGGGCACGGGCCCGCAGTCAGATGTCAGGTGTTCGAGTACCTGCCGTGAGCAGCTGTTTATCTCCTTTCTGCTCTGGTTGTCTGGACAGGAATTGTGGTGGCACCTACCTCTCCGGCTTGGGGCAGCACACGCTCCCTGCTGGGAGCACTGCCCGTGTACACATGTGCTCAGTGTCCTCAGGACCCAGTCCAGCCCCATCTCTCCCACTGCACCTGCGTCTGTGAGCCTTCCGTCAGCGCCCCCGGACCGAGAACTAGACCACCCGACTCGTCTTCATTAGCTGACCTTTTCCCTTTGGCCGGATTGTAACTCGTCGAGGGGAGGCTGTGCTGTGTTTCTCTTCAGTCTGCACGCAGGCTCCTAGCAGAGTGCTGGGTACGTGGTGGGGACCCGGGGGATACTCGCCGGCTGATTGAGTGGTTGATGATACCGTGACTCTGGGAGTGTAGATTAAGAAGTCCGTTCCAAATTACTTACAGGTGCTCATCATTTCAGCATCACACGGCCACACGGGAGAAGGCCCACTATGTGATATTTATTCATCTATTCAACAAATATTTATTGAGTGCTTGCCATGGACCAGCCCTAGTTCCTGGGGACTCAGAAATGAATAAGACAGATCATATCCATGCTCTCTTGTAGCTTACCTGGCAGTAGGGGAGACTGACAAGGGACAGATACAATCCAGGAGGTGATTAGTGCCACAAAGAAGGCAGGGTGGATTAGTTCTCTATCTCTGTGCAATGAATTACCCCCAAACGTGACACCTGACGGCAACATACATTTATTATCTAGCTGTTTGTGTGGGCTGGGAATCCGGGCACCATTTGGCTGGGCCCTCTGGCTCAGAGTGTGTCACAGGACCCATCGCAGTGACGGCCAGAGCTGTGGCCGTCTTGAACTCCGACCTGACTGAGACCCTCCCCGCAAGCTCCCTCGTGTGGTTGTGGGCAGGAGCCTTGCCATATGGATCTCTCCAGGGCTCCCTCGCAGCACAGTGGCCTGCTTCATCAGAGAAAAGAGAGCAAGCCTGCTGGCCCTCGACTCACCGTCTCTGGGGCCAGTCTTCTGAGTGAAGTGGGTGCTAGCAGGAACCCCACTTTGCAGATGGGAAGTGAGCCCAAGGTTAGGCAGCTAGCGAGTGGCAGGGCCAGGGTTTGGCTCCAGCAGCCGTTCTCCTGCCATCACTCTGCCTTTTTGTCTTCCACCAAGAGAAGATGGTGGCTCAGTTGCTTTTCCTGCAGTGGAGGCAGTAAGACGTGAGCTGACTTGAGATGCATGTTGGTAGGACTTCCTAACAACTTGGATGTGGGGATAAGGGGGAAGGAAGACATTACAGATGATTCCAAAGATGGGGCCCGAGAAGCTGGGGTCAGGGTGGTGCCATTGCCTGGCTCCGAGAACAGAAAGGAGTGGGTGTTGGGGAGGACACCGAGAGTGACATTTTGGCCATCTTAAGTGTGGTGCTGGTGTGCGGGTGCGTGAGGCCACTGAGTGCCTGAGCCCAGAGCTCAGGGGAGCAGGCCAGAGATGCAGACTTTGTATGCACTGGCCCTGGATGACTGCCCAAGGAGAGGAGAGAAGAGAGAAGTTGGCTGAGGCGGAGGCCCCGTGGCACCTGCAGTGTTCAGCAGGCTGGCAGGAAAGGGAGAGCCAGCAAACGGACCCATGAGGCAGCCCGAGAGCCAGCAAAGTGTGGTGACCTAGAAGGCCGGTGGGGAGGGACTCGAAGAGGGAGTGGGGAGCTGTGGCAGATGCCTCATGAGTGTGACTGGGGGGATGTGAGGGGAAAGCTGCAGGACTGGATAGTCAGGAAGATCCTAATTTGCTCAAGACTGTTTCTCCTCCCTGTAAAATAAAAAACTCCTTTTCATTCTGATCGTTAGATCTGTGGACCAGTTTTGATCCATGAGCATGGTATATGTAGATATTAGGGAAGATGCGTCTGGATTATGTTATTTTCACACACCAGCAGACGGTGCTCGGTTTTGTTCTGATGGGCAGTTAAATTGCTGGTAGCTCCTCTTGGTTCTGGTCAGACTTGGTTTTAATCTAAGGGCTCGTCTGTTTTGGTTTTGCCCTTTGAGGTTTCTGGCCCTTACTTAAGGGCATGGTTCTTAATCTTAAGAGCGGGACTTTCTAGAGTCTTAAACATATGTACCAGGCATTCAGTCAGGCTTCTTCCATCTAGCTGGGCCAGATCTCAAAGGTCCCTCAGCCCTGCACGACCTCCTGCACGACCACCAGCCTGTCTGTGTAGCCTTCAGGGCTATAATGGCAGTGGAGTCTGGCCCTGCCTATGGGGGGCTCTGCCCTCAACCTCATACTCCCAGGGAGCCTGCAGGCTGACGTCTGGGTCCTGCCTTCTGCACATGTCCCTTCCCTCCAGAATCCAGACCTGCAAGTTCTAGCTGTTCTCTGATTTTTTTTGCCTTCTCCAGCCAGGGAGGCTGTGCCCCGCTTGGACCCCACCTTCCTGCGTCCTGGTCCAGAAAGCCGGGCAGACGTGGGGCTCATCTTGTGGGTTTTCTTTCTTACGGGATCGCAGTCCTGAACTCCCTGTGGTCCAGCGCCCAGACAGAATAGCCTCAGACACTTGTGGCTAGTTGTGTGGCTGTTTCCAGCAAGGGGGCAGGTCCTGTGTCGGTCCCTTCTCTGCAGCCAGAAGCTGAGTCACTCTGATTTGTGTTTGACAGTTTTTTCCTATTCCCAGCACCAGACTATCACCCTTATTGGTGAAAATTTTATGTGATACAGAGGAGCCCTTTTGGTTGAAATAAAATCAAGTGAGACAATTTGTAACCTGAAATCAACAAAGACCATAGTAAAGACTGCTGTTGTGCTCGTAGGCTGGTGTCTGTAGGGAACTCCCAGGGAAGTGTTCCCAGGGAAGGCTCAGTGGGACATCCTCGGACAGAGAGCCCTAGGACTGAGTATTGGGGTGGGCATCCTGGGGGACAGGTGCAGGGCAAGGATGAGGGGAAACATGGCAGAGGGCCTGGGTGCAGCAGTGGGGGATGAATTCCTCCTCAGAGATGCATGGTCCCCTCAGGGCGTCCAGGTGCCAGGGGCAGCTCCCCTCTTCCTTGCACCAAAGATTCTTTTCTGTTCTCGAATAGCCACTGATGGGTTCTTCCCAGGCCTCTGGGGTCCCCAGGAATGTATTTTCTGCTCAAAGGGACAGTGATTGTCTTTTCTCTGACAATGAATTGAAATGGGGCCCTTGACTCTCTGACCTGATACATTTGGACCTCTCTCCTGGGAATCTGTTCACATAGGTACATTCCTCCGTCCACAGGCTCAGAACTCAGAACTCCTGTCATAGGCTACAGAGGAAATTCTAGAGGTGTATGTCTTAATGGCCCTGGTTACCAAAGTCTGTCACTTCTATCTGGGGGGCTATTTATGTATTTATCAATACATTCTATAACAGATACTTACTAAATTATTTATGCAGCAAATTTTATTAAGCACCAAAGATATGCCAGGTACTGTGCTAGGTTCTGGAGCCCCCAAATCCTCAATCCAGGGCCTCAGAAATGCACTCAGGGGCCATTTCAGAGAGTTGGGGAGTCTAGTCTCATGCGCTGAGACAGTGGTCACCAAAATGTTCAGGACTGAGCGCTCCTCAGCTGTTAGCAGTGTGGCCTCCCTTGCCCTCTCCTGCAGTGCCAACCAAGCTCAGGATTCCTGGATGCAAGGAGGTCACTGGCTTTAATGAATGGGGCTAATGTAATAGAGTCAGATGTCCTGAGTGTGCACCTCGCCCCTCCACTGACTTGCTGGGTGACCTTAAGTACGTACCTTCCACCCTTTCCGGGCCTGGTTCCTCCTCTCCAGAATATCTGAAAATTCTGATTCAGAATGTGAGCAGGATGTACAGAGACCCGGCCTCCCTGCCTAGCACATTTTGTGTTCATGGACTGGTCATTAGGAAGACCGAGAGTAAAAGTGCTCTTCATAGTAACATGGCATAGGAAGCAGTGACTTGATTTCTTTATGTTAAAGGCACTTTGTACATCTAGAAATATTATTAAAAATCATCTTGGCATCTGGGCCAGAGCTTCAGTTTGGTTCCCGCAACAGCGCCGTCAGCAGTCTCTCTCCTCGTGAGCATCCTCTGTGTGACTCAGTAGGGCTGGGGCGGGGGAAGAGCGGCGGGGGAGGGGGGTCTGGCCCACCCCACTAATCCACACTTTCTCTGCAATTCTCCCACTTGTTTATAGTCTGGGCAATTTGCCTCCTGCTGCTGCATGACTCAGACTCGGAGAGCTTCCAACCTCGCCCTGAGCCAGCAGCTGTCCTGAGTCAGAAGCTGGCCATTGTGTCTCAGTCTCCTGAAACCTTCAGATAAAGTCCTCCATCCCGGTCTCCTCTCTGGTCACCTTCAGGCAGCAGCACCCCCAGCCCCACATACATAGAGAGCCCTGTGCCAAGGACCTTGAAATGTCCCCACCCCACCCTGGGACAGGATTTCCAGCTCCTCTTATGGGTTTGTTTTGTTTTGCTTTGAAATGCAAGTTTATTTCTGATCAGGGGCAGCTCCCAGCTTTATGGGCTGAAGCTGATATGATGGGGGGCCCTGTATAGGAATAAACAACACAAAATAACGAACACAAGTTTAGGCCTGCATCTGAGAAGTGATCCAGGCAGCTCAAGGGCTCCTGAAGCTTAAATGCTGTTAGCTTCACGGTAAACCTGCCCATTGTTCTGATTCACTTAAGATTTGGAATAACTGCTCCCTGCACCGTAAGTAAATTTTAATTTAGAATAAAATAAGAGAATTGCTTGCTGTATATTTATTTTAGAATCCAGCCACCACTGTGTAATTCAGATTTGAGATAATGTTCTTTAAAAAAAAAATTTCCTTTACATTAAAACAACAACAGATTGAAGGTCCAATGAGTCACAAATGCCCTTCTGAGAACAGCTGCCTTAGAGGGGCTCACTCAGAAAACATGATTTTCCTTCTTCCAAGGCTGCCTTCAGCCCTCCGTACATCCCCCTCAGGCCCTGGTGCAGAATCACCCCACCCCTCCCCTCCCCCTCTTCTCCTCCTGCCCCAGCCCTGCTCAAGCTGCCGGCCCTCCAGGCACCTTCCACATTTAATACGTCCCACCTAACAAAATCGGTGCTTTTAACTACAATAATTGTTTAGAAAATTGTCTAGAAATTGATTGAACCAGAAAATTGAAAGATTGTAAGTCATTGGTGGGCAATAAGGGAAAGCGAATTCAAATCCCGATTGTCGGTCAGTGACATTTTCAGACTCTCCTGGTTTAAAGTGATTCCAGAGTAACTTTATTTGAATAGTCTGTGTTGCACTCAAAGTAAATATTAATTCCATCATGCCATAAACTTTTATTTATCATGGCAGCAAGTTATAAAGTTCTCTTACTAGAATATAGCTTCTAAATTGCATATCATAGATGAGATACAGTGTGCACGTTGGGCGCTAGCAGCAATTACCCACCATGCTTTATGCAAGTCGGTATTAAATGCACTTTCTAAATATGAGTCTCAGCCTGAGCTTATGCAGAAGATCTTTCATGGCTATTATCCAGGAGCCCAGAAATACGAGGAGAGGGTGACAGAGAAGTCACAGCGGGCAGGGACCAGTCACAAGGATCAAAGTGCATCAAGTCACCCGGCAATAATTCATCGGAAGCGTTCTTTGCATATTATGGGTCTGACTTTTTAAATTACATAAATTGCTCATTAGAAGCATTGTGTAATTGCTTTACGCTGTGGTATTGTGAGAAGTGTAGGTTTTAATTATTCTTTTTTGATTTGTAGTGTGGTTTGACTTGTTCAGGGTGATGGTTTAAAAATATGGATCTGCTTTAATTGTTGCACTAAGCGAGAATAGATGACTCTGTTCATCAAATTCCTTGACTTTGCATTGGGGGAGTACAAAGGGGTCTTATGGCTTCTCAGCCCCTGTTGGCAACCGTAGGGGGTTCGCCAGATGGGGCCTGGGGAGAATCCGTCTAAGCCTGCACAGGCGGCACTTCGGGCTCTGTCTGACTGTTGCGTGACCTGAGCGGAGCCTGGCGGTGCTTTGTCCGTGGGTAGATTTCATGACATCGGCGTGCAAGTCCACACGCCTCTTGCCCACAGTGTGGCTAGCATCGGAAAAGCCAAAGCTCTTTTATCATCTTTGGAGAGCGGGGCAGGGACAAAGGGTGCTCCTGGGATGCCCACTGCAAAGCCGCTGTTCTCTCCCATTCCCTTTTGCAAGGGCAGCCAGCACCAGGGCACCCAGCCAGCTCCGTCCATCTCCCGCAGCACTGAGGCCTCCGCCTTCCCAGCCCCACCTGGAGCTGGGCTGTTCTAGCGCTCCATCACCGGCCATGGGCATTCCGGCCCCTGGGCCAGGCCCCGTGTCATCCAGCGCCCGGAATTGATGAGTTGTGAGACCAGAGCCATGGCTTCGGGGGTAAACTTGCAGGACCCACTCTGGCTCATCTGCAGCCACTGATGAATAAAAACTTGATTAGGACGCTGGTCCTTGAAAGGCAGCTATTTTAGGACTCACTTTTGGAAAGGCAGGGGATTTCTTTTTCCAAGATAAAATTATGCATTTGTCAATACAGCAAGAGCATCGACTGCTTTCTCTTGGGGGTCTCTTGCCTTAATTATTCTCCGGCAGAAAGCTTTTCTCTTTGAAGCCTGGCTGGCAGTGGGCTTCCATGTGTCTGGCTCATTGAGAGACGCCCACATGTCTCCTTTTTGGAGCAGCTCCCCTCTCCGCAACAGCAGAGGGGCCAGCCATTGCGAGTCTAGGAACGTTTAGGCACCAAACCCCTAGTCCATTTCTCCTCTTTCATCACCTGCTTTATGTGTATGCCGTTCTGTTCCAGGCCAGACTTCTGTGACATGAAAAATACACTAAATACGGGCTGCCATAGGAACTGTCATTAACCAACCTCTAGTTGTGCCTTTATAAATTTTTACATACCGCTAAATTATAAATATGCAATGCTGAGAGCAATGAAATCCGCACCTCCAACATTTGCAGTTATAAGACCAGTAATTCCACATGCACATTGGGAGGGGTGGGGCAACCTCACCTGTTTCCTGGGTCGAGCCCACAGTGGGCTTCTCCCCCTGGGAGGCCCTCCTGAGGGTCCTTCTTCTCCAGGGGAGCCCTTGTGGGGGGGGGCACCTCTCAGGTGCTGGGCTCCCCTGCGTGATGCCTTTTCCTTTGTTTGACACTGATGTGGATTCAGTAAACATAGGTTTAGTAGCATCTGCTGTGTTTCAGAACCGTGCCAGGCTGGAGATTTGCACTTGAATCAGTCTTTGAAAACATGTATCGTCTATGGGGGGGAGGGGGACAGACAAATTACCAGGTGATGACAGTCCAGGATGATGAGGCCCAGAGAGAGGGGTACCCAGGTGCTCTGGGAGGCTAGGACGACTTTGAACAGAGGTTGTGGCTCAGCTTCCTTATCTGTCAGTGGGACATATCCCTGTTTCCCTCTTATGCTGTTGGGGGCATTATACAGATTCCTGCGTCTAAAAGCATTTATTTAGAGTGGTGTCTGGTGCAAATTAAGCATGCAGGAAATGTTAACTATTATACCCACCTTTGCTATTACTTGATTTCTTGCTGTCTCATGCCTGAAATTAGTGGCCGAGATCACGGCAAGAGCACGTTCTTTCTTGTTAAAGAGCATGGCCTTCAACATTGCAAGGTTTGAATGAAGAGACATTGTATGTTCTCCAACATGGAAGTATATTTACTGTCTTTGTTTTGATACCAAAAGCAACCTATTGTAAAAATGCAAACAGTATAGAAATGTGTAGAGAGTAAAAGTCTTCCCTTAATCCAGTGTACACACACATTTTTGCACACACATACAAAAGTATCATTTTTTACCAGCACGATACTGTGAACTTTATTTAAATCGGTTCAAATAAAACAAATCAATACAAATAAATACCTTCTATCGCCGGCATGGTAGTCCTTTGTAGGGACCTCCTCTATTATTAAATGGGTTGTTTCTAGATTTTTTTTTCTCTCCATACTTCTAGGAATATCTTTGAACATTTTTTTTGTATACTTGTCTGATTATTTTCTCAAGATAAATTTCTAGAAATGGCATTGTGATTAAAGGGCTTTCATATTTTAAAAATTATGCATTTTTTAAACTCTACATTATGTGAACTTTGAAGGAATATTGCATGATAGAGAATTCAAAAGACAGAAAAAGATATGCAGTAAAAAATAAGTCTCCCTCCCATCCTGCCTCCCCCACCCCCCCAGAGGTCCCCATGTTACCATTTTCTCATTGATCCTTCCAGAGGTGACACTTTTTTTCTTTTCCTTTGTGCAAATTGTAGCATACTTCACACATGGATTGCACCTTGCTTTTTAAATTTAAGACTATAACTTGTAGATTGGTTTCTATTAGTACATACAGAGCTGCCTCATTCTTAGTAAGAAGTATTAATTGAGCAGCTACTATGTGCCCAGCATTGTTCTTGGTGCCAAAGATGTAGGGGCCTTGTTGACACACATTCTAGACAGGGGAGATGGACAGTAAATAATGAAAAAATATATGGGGGTGGGCATCATTAAGAAAAATAAATCAGAGAAAAGGCATGGGAAGCAGGTCCAATTACAAGCCTGGAGGTCAGGGAAGACTCCCAGGAAGCGACACAAGGGCAAAGAGCTGAGGGATCAGGTAGCCCTGGGAAATCCAGGGGAGAAGCTTTCCTGTTATGACAGCAAGTGCAAGGCCTTGAGTTGGGATCTGGTCTTCAACAGATGAGTGTACCAAAATTAATGTAGTCAACACTCTGTTGATGGATAAATGCTGAATTAAATCACATTGCAACCAATGTTATATGTCTGTTCCCTCACATCCTTACCAAAACATTGTGTTGTCATCCTGTTTCGTGTGGTTCTGACATGTGCAGGTGGTTATCTTGTAGTTGGACTTTGCATTTATCGTATTGTTAAGAAATTGAACATTCTTTGGGGTGCCCAGGTGGCTCAGTTGTTAAGCATCGGCCTTCTGCTCAGGTCATGATCCCAGGGTCCTGGGATCGAGCCCCGCATCGGGCTCCCTGCTTGGCAGGGAGCCTTCTTCTCCCTCTCCCACTCCCGCTGCTTGTATTCCTTCTCTCACTGTGTCTCTCTCTGTCAAATAAATAAATAAAATTTTTTAAAAAAAAGAAGTTGAGCATTCTTTTCTGTGAACTGTGTATTCAC
Source organism: Leptonychotes weddellii (assembly GCF_054177405.1). Taxonomy (NCBI): domain Eukaryota; kingdom Metazoa; phylum Chordata; class Mammalia; order Carnivora; family Phocidae; genus Leptonychotes; species Leptonychotes weddellii. The sequence goes on from NC_138372.1 coordinate 4,638,097, forward strand.
ATATTTGTAAAATTATGTATTAGATTATCAGTCTTTTTCTTACTGGGTCAGAGAAGCTCTTTATATATTACAGAAATTGGTCCTTCTTCCTTAAGATGTATCATAAATAATTTCTAAGTTTTTTTGATTAAAATTTTTTTTCTATCTATTCAAAAAAAGTTTTAAGTTGTCCGATTTATCAGTCATTTCTTTTGCAGCTTCCAAGATGTGTGGCATAGTGAAAGAAGCCTTTTTTTACTCCAAAGTTACAAAAAAACCCACCTTATCCTAGTACTTGAATGGTTTCATTCTGTTCTTAATTTAAATCTTTTATTGACTTGGGATTTATTAAAGTAGAAGGGATACAGTGTACAGTATTTTCCCCCAGATAGCTATTCAAGTGTCTGCAAACTATTTATTGAATTAATAGCCTTTTTATCTATTGATGGGCATGCACTTCCTCTATCATATACTAAATTCCCAATTATACTTGGACATATTTTTGGCCATTTCTATACTGTTCCAGTGATTTGTCTGCTCATGCTCTACTGCTGCACTCTTTTCTTTATCATAGTTACAGAATATATTTCCATACGCATGGAACGAGTCCACCTTTATTACTCCTCTTTTCCAGAATGTTCTTGGCTACTCTTGCTTGTTCATTTTTCTAATGAACTTCAGAATGAGTGTCCAGACCTAAAAGCAAATCATGGCTGGTGTTTTTATTGTAGTCACATTCTTACCCCACCCTGAAGCTGGCAACCACTGATCTATTCTTCATCTCCATGGTTTTGTGCTTTCCACAATGTCTTATAAATGGAATCACACCGTGTGGAATCTTTGAGACTGGCTTCTTTCATTCATTTGAATGCCTTTGTGATTCATCCAAGTCGTTATGCTCAGTAGTATTCCATTGTGTGGACATACTACCATTCGCCTACCCCTTCATTGAATAATCTCGTTTTTGGTGATTATGAATAGAGCTGCTACAAACATTTGTGTTTTGATCTGAACGTAAGTTTTTATTTCTCAAGGGTAAATACTCAGGAATGCAATTGTTGTATCATATGGTAAATATTTGATTAATCTTATAAGAAACTGAAAAACCATTTTTTTTTTTAGAGAGTGTATGAGCTGGGGGGCAGGGACAGATCGAGAGAGAGAGGGAGAGAGAGAGAGAGGGAGAGAGAGAGAATCTTAAGCAGGTTCCATGTTTAGTGTGGAGCATGATGTGGGGCTCGATCCCAAGACCCTGCGTTCATGGCCCGAGCCAAAATCAAGAGTCAGATGTTTAACTGACTGAGCCACCCAGGCGCCCCTGAAAAACCATTTTTATTGTTTTGAATTTTTTTTTTAATTAATTATTCTGATCCATGTAGACTGATATTTCACTGTGGTCTTAATTTGCATTTCTTTAATGGCCAGTTATGTTGAACAACATTTCATGTGCTTGGTTTCCATCCCTATATCCTCTTTAAGCAAAGTGTCTAAGGTTTTCTGTCCATTAAAAATTTTTTTTCTTACTGTTGAGTCATAAATGTGATTTGCCAATATTTTTTTCCCAATCCATAGCTTGACTTTTCATTATCTTAAGAGTGCCTTTCACAGAACGAAAATTCTTAAATTTCCATGAAGTCCAACTTACTGGTTTTTATTTTTATTCATTTTTTAAATTTTTTGAGAGAGAGTGTGTGTGTGCAAGTGAGGGGAGGGACATAAAGAAAGGGAGAGAAAGAATCCCAAGAAGGCTCCACACTCAGTGCATAGCCCCATGTGGGGCTCAATCCCATGACCCTGAGCTCATGACCCGCGCTGAAATCAAGAGTCGGACACTTAACCAACTGAGCTACCCAGGTGCTCCGAATTTATCACTTTTTAAAAAGGATCTTGCTTTTGGTGTTATGTTAAGGAAATCTTTGCTTAGTCCCAGGTCATGATTATTTTCCCTCTGTTTCATTCTAAAACTTGTATGATTTTATATATTGCATTTAGATATATGATCTATTTTTGTAAAAAGGTTTAGGTCAAGATTCTTTCTTTTTCTTCTTGTGCATATGGATGACCAATTATTCCACTTGTTGAAAAAAAAAATCCTTTCTTTATTGAATTGCCTTTGCACCTTTGTCAAATCAATGAGGGTCTATTTCTGGACTTTCTATCCTATCCATTGTGCTATATGTCTATCATTTCACCAATACTACAGTGTCTTGGTTACAGTAGGTTTGTAACAAGTCTTTGAATTGTGTAATGAAAATTTTCCAACTTGATTGTCTTTTTCAAAATCATTTTGGCTATCCTAGTTCCTTTGCCTTTTGATATGAATTTTGATATTAATCAGCTTGTCTATAGCTACAAAAATTCCTGCTAGATTTTGATAGATATTGCATTAAGTCTATACATTGCTTTGGGGACAACTGAAGCCTCTACTATGCTGAGTCTTCTAATCCATGCCCATGATAGATATTTCCATTTATTTAAGTCTGCTTTGCTTTCTTTCACAAGTGTTTTGTAGTTTTCAGTATACAGATCCTGTAAACTTTTGTTAGATTTATACCTAAGTATTTCAAGTTTTTGGATCTATGGTAAATGGTATTTATTTATTTTTTTAAACAAATGTTACTTTTGAAGATTTTATTTATTTGAGAGGAGAGAGAGAGCATGAGCAGTGGGGGAGGGGCAGAGGGAGAGGGAGAAGCAGACTCCCTGCTGAGCAAGGAGCCCAATGTGGGACTTGACCCCAACACCCTGGGATCATGACCTGAGCCAAAGGCAGATGCTTAACCGACTGAGCCACCCAGGCACCCCTATAAATGGTATTTAAACATTTTGTTTGTTTCTAAATGTTCATTGTAGTGTATAGGAATACAACTGATTTTTTGTGTTGACCTTTTACCTGTAACCTTGCTAAGCTCACCTGATGTCTAAGAGTGTTAATTTTGGGGATAGATTTCTTCGGATTTTCTGTGTAGACAATCATGTTGTCTGAAAATAGTGACAGTTTTACTCCTTCCTTCCCAATTTATATGACTTTTATTTCTTTTTCTTGCCTTATTGCCCTGTCTAGGACTTTCATATAATGGTGAATAAGAGTTTTGAGAGTTGTGAGAGTCCTTGGCCTGATCCCAGTCTTAGAAGGAAAGCTTTCAGTCTTTCAACATTGAGGATAATGTTAGTTGTGGGGTTTTTTGTTTGTTTTTTTTTTTATAAATGCCCTTCATTTGGAGAGGAAGTTCCCTTCTATTCCTATTTTGCAGAGACTGTTTTTGTGAATGGATGTAGAATTTTGTCAAATATTCTTTCTGCATCAACTGACATAATCATATGGTTTTTCTTCTTTAAACTGTTATGGTGGATTACATTGATTCATGAATATTGAACCAGCTTTACATTCCCAGAATAATCCATTGGGTCATGGTATATTACTCTATTTACATATTGCTGAATTTCATTTCCTAATATTCTGTTGAGGATTTTTGCATCCATTTCCAGAGGAATACTGATCTGTAGTTTTCTTTTGTTGAACTATCTTTGTCTAGTTTTGGTATCAAAGTAATGCTGGTCTCATAAAATGAATCCGGGGGATTGCGCTCTCCTCTTCTGTTTTCTGGAGGAGATTGTGTAGAGTTAGTTTTTTGTTTTGTTTTGTTTTGTTTTGTTTTTAATGTTTGGGAGAATTTGCCAGTGAAACCATCTGGGTGTATAGAATTCCTTTTCAGAATGTTTTAAATTACCAGTTCAACTTATTTAGTGGTTATAGAACTATTCGGGTTACCTGTTTCTTTTTGAGTGAATTTTGGTAGTTTGTAGTTTTCAAGAAATTGGGTCATTTCATCTAAGTTATTGAATTTATGTATATAGAGTTGTTAATTGTTTCCTTCATTACTTTTTTTTCATGCCTGTGGGGTCTGTAGTGATATCTCTTCTCTCATTCCTGATACAGATAATTTTTGTCTTCTCTCTCTCTCTCTCTTTTTTTTTTTGTTAATCATTGATCTTGCTTTTATTTATCTTTCAGTGAACCAGCTTTTGCTTTCATTTATTTTCTCTATTGTTTTTCTGCTTTCAATTTTATTTGCAATTCATGCTTATATTTATTATTTTCTTCTTGTAGCCTACTTTGGGTTTAATTGCTCTGATTTTGCTAGTTTCTAAAAGTAGAGGTTTATATTACTGATTTGAGACCTTTTTTTTTTCCTACTATAAGCATTTAATGCTATGAATTTCTTTTTAAGTACTGCTTTAGCTGCATCCTACAAATCTTGATTTTGTTTATTTAGTTGAATATATTTTCTAATTCCTCTTGAGACTTTCTCATTCACTTATGGGTTATTTAAAAGAGTTTTCTTTTTAATTCCCAAGTGTTTGCAGATGTTCTCATTATCTTTCTGTATTGATTTCTGGTTTAAGTCCATTGTCATCAGGGAACATACTTCATATTATTTCAGTTCTTTTACATTTTAAGATTTGTTCTTTGACCGAAGATATGGTCTTTCTTGGTGAATATTCCATGAACACTTAAAAAGAATGTATTCTGCTGTTGGTGGGTAGAATGTTCTCTCAATATCAATTCAATTCAGTTGGTTGATGGTGTTACTCAGTTTTCATTAATATCCTTGCTGATTTTCTGTCTACTTAATTCTATTTTTTACTGAGAGAAAAGTATTGAAGCCTCCAACTGGAGCTGTGGATTTGTCTATTATAATAACTGATTTTAAGTCTTGGCCAGGTAACTCCAACATCTATGTATCTTTTCCATGAAAGTTGAGATTTTCCTAGTTCTTAATCTCCCACATCTAGTTTTCTGGACCAGCCAGTGGGTCCTGGCAGTTCTCTGCTACCTGTCTGTGAATCCTGTTTCCATTGTTCCAAACACAAGCTAGTACATTTTGTGCCTTAAGGCATATGCTCCTTGCTGTGATGAGCTCCGCAGGCTTTGCCTGATCTGCAGTTATAGACATCCTCTTTGAGCATCTTCCCATACCCTGGTTAGACCTTACTGCTTTAGGCAGCTCTTCTTCAGACACTGTTGTGAGAATAGAGAGATTTTTCAGGCTATCAAACCTAGAGTTTGTATTTCTCTTGTTCTCTCTAGTGTTTGGGCATGATTTCCTGGAAGAGAAAGGGGTGATACCGTATTTGCTCCTCCACATTACAACCAGAGTTTGGATAGGCTTATTTTGATATGTATTATCAAAATATGTATCAAAATTTGATACATACTATCAGATTGCCCTCAAGAATCTTAGATGTCCTTAAAATTGTCTGTATAAATTTAACTTGATATATATTAGAGAATAAGGGTGTGGGAAGACAATATATGTGAAAAATTAGGGAGACAGGCTGGGAGGGTGAGCTACTTAGCTGTAGCCATTCGTCATCCTTGGGTAGGCAGTTAGGAAGCAGGGCAGAGAATCATGTGAGGGCAGAAAGAGCTGTCAGAGGCACTAAAGGGCCACTTAATTAAAGAATTCCATGTTCTGAAGGCATTTTTGTGTCAGGAATCTGAACTCCCACTCAGGGCAAGCCAGGCAGCCCACCCCAATTTTCCCAAGAGATGGTTATTTGCAATGAGTGGAAACTTGTTCCCTCAAGAGGATCCATTCCAGGGCTGAACAGCTCAGTTCCTGGCAAGTTGTCACAGAGACCCAAAGTCTGCCTTCCAACTGCTTGCATCCTTTGGTGCCATTTTCTAGTTGGGAGCCCCCGAATCTGTTCTTCTCCACAAGTATGGTAGCTGTTCCACTACTAGAAGGCAGAGTCCTTCAACAGAAGGTTTTCCCAACAGCAGCTCCTTGTGTGCCCGTTCTGGGGAGAATGGCTGTCCCTGGGACTGTGTGGACACAACCCTGCCTGGGTCAAAAACCATAGCTCCCAGTGCCATGCAGAGATGGAGTCCTGCGGGGCTGGTCTGTGCCCAGCAGAAGTGTGTCTGTGCTGCTGTCCATGGTCCTCAGCCACAATCTCCAGATAGGTCACTGTCTCTTCTTTTAATTATGGAACCCCAGTGTCTTTTCCTGGTCGGCTCCCAATAATTATCAAATGAATGCATGAATAGGCTGTGACTGGGGAGAAAGGGGGAGCCAAGGAAGAGAACTGTGCTTTTACATCATCATATAACAAATGGAATTGTGACTGAGGTTTCACAATTTAGGTCCCCGATTTCATGTGCCATTGATGAATCTTTCATGTTTCTGACAGTTATAGATTTCTGCCTCTGGAATATAACTCCCCTGCCCCCAATTCTATATTTATGGGGCTGAGCTTCAGGCATACCCGCAGAAAGCCTAAAGTACTTTGCTGTACATCTGAGATCTAATAGTAACAGCCTCTGACCCCCAGGGAACCTGTCTTCCTTCCAACTCTCAGAGAGAATCCCCAAGTTTTAATCATCCTGAAACTCTCTGACTGAAGGGCAGACACAACCCTAAGACATCCACAAGATGTATGATTAGATTCAGAGAAAGAAAGGCCAGGGGTGAGGATGTTGAAGGGGTTTTGGACCTGCGGGTCAGTGATGGGTGTCAGCAAGCACAAAGAGTGAATGAGAGCATGCTCAGAGGTTCAATTTCGTTCCTCCTTCTCCTGGAAAGCAATTGTCAGCTGTTGACTTTCAGAGCAGCACTGGGGCTGAGGTTCATGTTGGATCTACCCACACACCTTAGGACTCTGAGCCGTCTGAGAGGAGGACATTCAGGGCTTGGAGCTGTAGACACGTTATCACTATTGTCAGTTCCAGACACTTCTCTGTGTATGAAGTGTAGGGTTTGGCCTGGGTCCACATGTTGGGGAGGCAGAATTTGGTTCTGTTGTTCTTTTTTGTGTAAAGGAGTTGAGATATACAAACCAAGGAGAAGGATGGTTGCCCTCTTCGCATTTTTCCCCCCAGTGTGGATTGGCTCAACAGCTCAGAGTGGAGCTTGGGAAGCAGCCAGATCTGGCTTTGACCCTGGTTTGTTGCTTATTAGCTGGGTCAACTTGGAAAACGAGAGAAAACTTTTCTGAACCTTGAATGCCTTACCTGCCAAACGTGGGCGTTCTACCCCTTAAGATGTGGTATTCGTGTTCTAGGGCTGCTGTAACATGTTACCATGAACTGGGGGGTGTAAAACAACAGAAATTTATTTTCTCACAGTTCTGGAGGCTGGAAGTCCACATCAAGGATCAGCAGGACCATGTAGGTTCTAGGGCAGGATCCTTTCTTGCCTTTCCCAGGTACTGGTGGCTGCCAACCATTCCTGGCATTATTTGGCTAATAGACACATCATTGCACTCTCTGCCTTTGTCACCACATGGCTTTCTCCCTGTGTGTTTCTGTCATCACACTGTCTCCTCTGTGTCTCCACATGACCTTCTTCTAATGACACTAGTCACTGGACTTAGGACCAAGCTTATATGACCTCATCTGTGTCTCCACATGACCTTCTTCTAATGACACTAGTCACTGGGCTTAGGACCAAGCTTATATGACCTCATCTTAACTCATTACATCAACTCATTACATCAACCCTATTTCCAAATAAGGTGACATTAGAGGTTCAGGGTGGACAAAATTTGGGGGAGATGCTATTCAACCCAGTACACATATTTTAAAGATTAAGTGAGACAACACATGTGAAGTGTTTTAGCACCATGTCTGACACACAGTGAGTGCTCAATAAGTGATATCTCTTATTGTTACTTAAACCATTTATAGAGCACGTACTGGGTGGCTCTACTGTTACTTCTAGTATCCATAACAATTCTGTTAATTCATTTAGTCATAGACCTTTATATGCCAGACATTCTGCTTGCTTGGCTGAGGGATGCAGAAATGAAAGCTATGGCCTGCTGTTTTCAAGAAGCTCACTTTCCGGGAAGAGGTACACACATACCTATAGCAGGATAACTGCAGTGGATAAGGTTGTATGTGCTGGGAGAGCAGGCAGGGAGAAAGTGGGGGAGCTGCTCTCAGGCCCCCTCAGGGGGATTTTCAGAGGTGGTGGCTTTTGGGATGAGACTTAGGGTGAGTAAGGGTTGTCCCCAAACAACTGAGGGAACAGCAGCATGTAAGAGCTTGGAGAAGGGTAAGAGCATCATTTGTTCATTTGGCTGCAGCGTGGGGCCCCAGCTCTGGCAGATTCTGTCCTGTCACTGGGAGTGAGAAGGGTGGAAGAGAAACACCTGATGGATATGTGGACCCCTGTCTTGGGACTGAACCTGAACCTTCCATGGGGAGCATGGTCCTTCCTCTCCTTTCCACCCTGGATGCGGGAAGGGAAGGAGCTTCTTGCTGGGGAGATGGGGGAGGAAGGCTTCAGATTGGGAAGGGATAGCAAGAGGCCTGCAGGAGTAGAAGGGAGGCCAAGGTGGGCTTCTAAGGTGGCTCTTGGAAGTGGCTCCAAGGAAGCTGAGCTCAGAGCAGCTGTTCACCCTGCTTGCCCTGCCTCAGCCTGGGGCCTAGAACTTTGGAGCTGACTACATCAGCCGTTAGCTACAGCTGTTAAAGTTTGAATGATCTCAGATCAATCTGTGTGACCTTTTAGAGGTTAGTTACCCTCTTTGTAGCAACCTGCCCTCATCTGCAAAATGGGAAGGACGTGAGTATCAGCTCAAGGCTTAGATAAATGAGAACGCATACAGCACTGAGAACAGCACCTGGCACACACTGAACCTGTTCATGGCTTTGCTTGTATCGCCATCTGGTAGACCACCCAGTCAAAGGGACTTTACAATGAGTTGAAAGAGAGCTCTTTGTCCGGGTCTCTTAATTGTGCTCAGATGCTTTTAAACCCAGGAGGTGGAGGAGACTGCAAAGGCCTGAAAGCAGTGGAGCTGAGTGGCATCCATGTGGCAGGTGTCACATCTGAGCCTGGGCTCTTGCTCAGTGGCAGGTTAGTTGGGAGTCTGTCCTGGGTGGTCAACTGGGATATCCTGAATGGAGCTCGATATTGCACAACTTAACCAGGAGGCAGAGGGCAGTGGGTTTCACAACTCTTTTTGGGGATATTTATGAGAGACACTCCATGTAGGTTAAAGAAGAAGGTAATGTGACCAGAGCTAAGTTTTATTGATTTTTTTTGTTTGTTTCTTTCCAATCTTGGACATATTTCTTGATCCTTTTAAAGCCCTGGGAAGAGGCAAATGCTTTCCTCGTAGAGGCCCTTCCTACCACCAAGGTCCTGCTGGCTGGTGCGCCGCCTGCCTTGTATAGGGTGGGAGGAAGCTCTGGGAAATGGGCAGGTGTGTGGAGCTAACCTGCTTGAAAGGGAAAGGAAGCATCTGCACAGCTGCTGTCAGAGCCCAGGACTCCCATGCAGTGTGCCAGGTTGCCCCTTCCCTGGCTTGGGATGTGCTGCTGTGCAAAGAACAGGCCACGTTCCTTCTGAGAAGGCAGAAATTGCACTGCAGTGATACAGGGAGGCACAACGCCTTTCTCACGTTGAGTGGGTTGGTAAAGGCTTCGCTGGGGGATGTGAACTTTGTCAGTGACAACTTGGCTGGGAGCCTCCTGGGGGAGGTCATCAGTATACCCTGAGTGAAATGCAACACTGGGCAAACTTAATGGGGAGGGGGGCAGGGAGTTTCACAACCATTTTAGGGGGATATTTATGAGAGACACTTACTTTGGTTAAAGAAAAATGTAATGTGACCAGAGCTAAGTATTATTGATTTTTCTCCTCCATTTTGGTATTAAATGAATCACAGCTCGTGTGGGCTCTGACTATATTAATGGGGCTTCCTTCGATGACTGCTCAGCCGAGAGAGCTACCAAATTGGAATTCCATGGGAGAGGATTATTGGATGTGACAAATGGGAGAGGAGGAATGTTTTTCCTCAGCTATTTTGGGGGTTTTCATAAAATGTTGTAAAAAGGGAGAACCCTTTTCTGCAGCCAGATAAGACGATATTCCCCACTGGTATGCAGTGATCAGCCCCTGCTACCCATGAAGGCCAACCCTACTGCTGCATCCCTAGATCCTAGCACAGCGCCTGGCATAGGCAGGTGTCTCGGAATATACTGGTGGAATGAATGAGTGAATGAATGAATGAGTGGTGACTCACACCTGGTGGGGAAACTAGGCACGAGGAGGCAACACAAAGTCCTGTGTGCTGGATGGTGGACACGGACAGCTAAGGAGACTCAAAGACTTTATTGAATTGCAGGCAGGTGTGATTCAGTAATTAGTCAAAGAGTACTTTGGGGTGGGGCGCCTCCTTATACCAAGTACATTTCCTGTCCTCATGGAATCTACATTCCAGCAGGGAAGGCAGACATTGAGCAGTTACACAATTAATTAAGTACAATTGCAGTGGGCCCTGAAAAAGAGATGTTACGAAAACGTGACAACCTAATATGATACAGGGTTGAAGGAAGGCTTATCCAAGGAAGTGACACGAAGATCAGAAGGAAGGGTGAATGTTAGATGGTAAAGGGGAAAAGTATAATGGCAACACATATACATACACATTCAGCAAATAATTATTGAGCATCCATTATATCCCAGGCATGTTCCAAGTGCTGGGGACATACACCGATGAGCAAATAAGGTCCTTGTCCTCAGTGAGCTTAAAACAAACTACAAAGTTTTGTGTATCTTTTGTTAGATATATTGTCAGGCAGATGATATTTTTGATGCTACACTAAACCTTATCTTTCAAATTTTTGTCTTGTATATTCTATGGCTGCTGACAGAAATGCTATTCATTTTTGTATATTGACTTTGTATCCAGCTAAACGCTTTCATTCAATCTAATAGCTAATCTGTAGAATCTTCTGTATTTTTTTCATATACATGTACATAATCATGTCATCTGCAAATAATGAATGTTTTATTCCTTCCTTTCTGATCTTTATACCTTTGATTTTTTTTTCCTGCCTTATTATGCTGGCTAGGACCTCCAGTATAATATCAAAGAGAAATGGTGATTTCAGACATCTTTGTCTTGCTGATATCAGAAGGAAAACTTTCAATAATTCATCTTTAATTATAATATTTGCTATAAGGTTTTGAAATATATTCTTTATCAGATTAAGGAAGTTACCCTCTAGTCCCAGTTTGCTCAGAGCTTTTGCCTGTTATAAATGAACGTTTATCTATTCCATGTGAATGAAAACCTTTTCTGATCTTTTCTGATTGAGATAGAAAAGAACACAGTCACCAAATCCATCATCCTATGCTATGTCTCTGAGGCCACAGTAATCTGTTTTAGGAAAGACATCTGACATGGTAGCTGTGGATTGACTGGGGCTGCTACTCAGTTGAGCTTGTAGTAGTCTACAGTCATAGTTCAGGATCCATCGGGTTTTTGCAGGAGCTACTACTGGTGAATTAAGTAATGACATAAACGGGATCACCACATCTGCTTCCTTTAGATCTGTAAGGATGACACTTGTCTCTGCCACCCCCCTAGGATGTAATATTGCTCTTGGTTCGCTATCGTAGCTAGCATGGGGGGGGGGTGCTTTCTGAGACTTCTACTTGGTTTTCCCCCATTGTACCTGATAGGCCAACGGCCCACCATGAGGCTACACCAACTGCCAAGTACGTTAATCCCAATCACACATTTGAGGATGGGGGAAATGATCACCAGATGGATCACAGACCCAGCAGACCCACCGTAAGTGGACTTTGGACAGGAGTCCATTTGTTACCAGGCCTCCACTCTAATGGGAGGAACATGATGACACTTGGGGTCTCTGAGTCTTGATATTAACTCAGGCTCTGTGTCTAGCAACAGTCCTCCAATTTCTGACTATATAATAGTTTGTGAACAGATAACCCCAAAAATGGCAGTAGGAAGGACTAAGGGATCATCCCATTGTATATACTTGCTGTAGAATCCCTTTTTCTTGGGCACCTGGCCATCTCTTCTTCCAGTGGTTCCAGTATAAAAACTGACTCAGGTCCATAGACTAGGTAAGGGATTGTGACTTTTTATTGGGGTAATTGCCCTGCCTTCAGCTCCTTGGACATCCATTGCTGATTTCTTCCATTGAGCAAGCTTGCCAGCTTCTCATCTCTCTTGCCCCATGTTCTAATGACCTTCTCAATAACTCTCTGCAGATCTTTGGCTGTTACTGATCTTGATGCTTGTTTCAATAATTGTGACCCCTGGCTTCTGGTGGTTAAGAGTTGCCCCCTCTACTGCTTTAACATCTTATCACCCCATTGCTATCAGCAAGCCAGATTCTCTTTCAGCCTCTCCTTTCAGCCCTCCAGCCCTGGCCTACCAAGGAGCCATGGTCACCACTGAACTTTGTAGTGATGCCGGGCCCCTTCATATAGGCACATTTCTTATGACCTTAGAGTACAGTGTGTTCTCCAGTCCTTCCCATGGAGCATCCTTGTTGGCAGATGTTCTGGCCATAGGTGTTAGCTTCCTGGGCCCTTTCATCCCGTCTTCTGCCATTGACCAGGGCATTCCTGGCATTTAAACTTCTCTTTTTGCATATTTTTAGGAGCCATCCCAGTAGAGAGTTTACACCATCTCCAGGGGTCTTCACCAGAGTGTTAGGTCTCAGGAGAGAGTCCCTAGGTTCACACACTCTTCATTATTCAATTTTATGGTCAGGCCTCTTTGAGCAAGCACCCTCAGAATCCATCCCCCATGTCCTTCCTCCAGGGCTTCTTGGCCAGGACTTGCAGTAACTTTGGGGTATAATCCCTGTCCTTCCTTATCAGGCCAGCACGTCCCCCTGGCTTATGCTGCTCTTTAACCCTAACTATAGGCCCAATATTTAGTAGGGGGAGCAAGAACATATCCTGAGTTGAGGGCTCTGCATTGTTTTTCTAGCACAGGAGAGCACTAGCTCTTCCTAAGGAGGGGTGGGCACTTCTGCAGGCTCGGAAGATTCGAGTTGTCTTGGGGAATCAAAATCTTTGGAGGCATCTCCCCAGATGCCTCCATCCCACGTGTCAGGGTTCCCAACTTTCCCAGCTCAGTCCCTGACTCTGGCATAACAAATGTGCATCAGTTGGGCATCTGCTCTGCAGTTCAGCCATTGTCTATTAGATCCTAAACTTGGTCTGCCCTGCAGGCCTCCGTACCTAGTTTTCAGTTGCCCATTATTTACCCTCAGCTTTTCATTATCTTCCTGTAAATCAGGGGCCAGCAAACTTTTTCTGAAAGGGACAGCTAGTAAATATTTTAGGCCTGTAGGCCATATGGTGGGCCTCCGTTGCAGCCACTCAGCTCTGCTTTTGTGAAAGCAGCTTGGCCACACTGCATAAATGAGTGGGTATGGCTGTGTGCCAGTAAAACTTTATTTACAAAAACAGGTGGCCTCCTACAGGCAGTTGTTTGCCCACCTCTGTTGCAGAGCATCTGTGGCAATAGCCACGCAAGCCCATCATCCCAACTGGAACGCTCAGACACTGCTAGGGGTGATGTAAAATGGGACAGCCACTTTCTATCACATTCTGAGTCACACTTAGTTATTTGCGTTTTTCTAGTGAGTCATCCATTCCACCTCAGTTTTCAAGCTAGCTGGCTAAAGGTGTTTATAACACTCTCTTATCTCTTTAATCCTGTTTCCCCTGTACTTATGTGCCTGTTTTGTTCCTAATAGTGTTTAAATGTACTTTCCCCCTTTTTCTCTTGCTAATTGCCAGAGGTTTGTCAATATTAGACTTTTCAAAGAATCAACTTTTGGCTTCATTGATCACCTCTATTATATATTTGTTTCCATGTCATAAATTCCAGCTGTGGTCTGTATTATTTTTTTCTTTCTACTTTCTTTGTGTTGATTTTTTTCTCATTGCGTTTACTCTTTTTTCCCCCATTAATGCATTATTTTTACCCACTCTTCTTCTTTGAAAAAATAACCCTTAAAGCATGTAATTTTTTCCTCCAAGTGCTATTTCAGGTGCACCTACATGTTTTGATCGGTAGCATTTCTGCTGGTACTTAGTTCAGTGTATTTTATAATTTTCACTTTTATTTCTTCTGTCAGACTCGTGGCTTGTTTGGAGTATTTTAAAGTTTCCAGATACATGGTGAGGGTGAAGATTTCCATAATATTCTACCTGCAGAACTCTTCCTCCAGAAATCCACGTGGTTTGCTTCCCCACTCCTGTCAGATCTTCGCTCCACATTCACTTTCTCAGGAATTGGTGTATATCCCCTTGAATTGAATCTTTCATCGATCTGTAGTTATCCTCTTTATCTCTAGCAATGGTTTTGGCCTTAAAGTCTATTTTATCCATTTTATTGATTAGTATTTAGGGGATCTCATTCCATATTTTTATTTTAAAGAGCTCACTTCCTTATGTTTTTTAGCTATGCCAGGTTTATTTATTTATTTATTTTTAATTTATTTTTATTTTATTTTATTTTTTATGTTATGTTAGTCACCATACAATACATCATTAGTTTTTGATGTGGTGATCCACGATTCATTGTTTTCATATAACACCCAGTGCTCCATACAGTACATGCCCTCCTTAATACCTATCACTGGGCTA